>NC_134082.1:143503553-143806583 GCF_000715075.1 Nicotiana tabacum
TTCTTGAGGGAGGCTTGATAAAGTTTGACAAAATATTCTGGCGTACGACAAATGCGTGCCCAATGACCTCTCATACCACATCGGTGACACATACTAGCTTTACCTTTTGAATGATTAATTTGAGAACCCTTATTGTTCTCCAATTTATTTCCACCATAATGACGATAATTGTTTCGCCCCCTGCCACGTCCATGTTTACGACCATGTCCACGACCACGGTAATTATTTTATTTTCTTTCAAACTTATCATATGTTGCTTCAACATTCACTTCCGGAAATGGAGCTGACCCAGTGGGACGGGCTTCATGATTTTTCATTAATAGAGTATTATTCTGCTTAGCCACAAGTAGGCATGTGATTAACTCAGAATATTTCTTAAAACCTTTTTTACGGTATTGTTGTTGTAGCACCACATTTGAAGCGTGAAAAGTAGAAAATGTTTTTTCTAATAAGTCCTCATCTGTGATAGTGTCTCCACATAATTTTAATAGAGAACTTACTTTAAAGATAGCAGAATTATACTCACTTACAGTTTTAAAGTCTTGCAACCTTAAATGTATCCACTCATACCGAGCTTTCGGTAATACCGTAAGTTTTAGGTGGTCATATCGATCCTTCAAATTAATCCATAATTCAAGTGGATCTTTTACTGTTAAATATTCAGCGTTTAACCCTTCATGTAAATGATGACGAAGGAAAATCATGGCCTTCACTTTATCCTGATTTGATGCTTCATTTCCTTGTATAATCATATTTCCAAGACCTTTAGCGTCAAGGTGAATTTCAACATCAAGTACCCATGATAAATAGTTCTTCGCGGTGATGTCAAGTGCCACAAATTCAAGTTTTGATAAATTTGACATAGTGAAAACTATCATAAAAGATGAATAAGTTAGAGAAATAATTATAATAATAAACAATTAATGAAACAAATCGATTAAGGTAAAACAAATGAAAATAAAGTTATATCATGTTAGCAATCTACTATTTCATTTTATTCATGCCATAAAATAGAAACTATATATTATTTCATTTCACTTTATATTATTGATATATATATATATATAGAATTTAACGTTTTATATATATATATATATATATATATATATATATATATATAGAATTTAACGTTTTATTAGTTGCAGTGACTAGATAATGTATACACTACATACATATGCATACATTTTTTTAATGGTATTGTGTCAGGTATGAAAAACAATATGATAAACAAAAATATGAAAAAGGGAACAACAACATGAATGATGTAAATTATCAAAAATTGCAAAGAAAAATTTAGGTTGTAAGAATTAAGCATATGATATATGTACTGCCATAAATAAAATGATTATAATGATACATACCTCAATAAAATATGGCTCAACTTAGCTGGAGTTAAGAATAAAATTAGAGCTTCGTGCTGATAACGTGTTATAAAATATAACCCAAAATAACAATATAGAACAAGCAAAAACAAACTAAGAGATATAGAGAGAAAGAGAGGAAGAGAGATTCTTATTTCTTCTTCAATTGTGTATTTTTCCTATCTATTACAAGGCCTTTATATAGGCATAAAAAGTGAAGAAAATATGTCATGGAATATGTCATTGAACATACAAATTATGTCATTGAATATGTCATTAAGCATTTTAGCTAAAGATCATGGAAGAAGAGTAGACATCCACCATAATGTGATATTCATCATAACACACTCAATTTTCTTCTACACAAAGTCATTGCTGGGAAGGTATATAGCCATTTATTCACTTACTTATATTTGCACTTGGCCTGGATACTATACAATTGGGCCCAGATAATAAAGAATGAAAAATAGTAATACTACTAACTAATGGGCTATGTATCAGAAGAATTAGGTAGCCCAACACCCCCTCCCCCCCACCTCAAGCTGGAGGGGGAAGCCACTCCAAGCTTGCCAATCAAATGGTAATGTAGAGGCCCTGCAAGAGACTTAGTTAAAATATCAATAGGTTGATCGACAGTAGGAATATGATGGAGAGAAATCAAACCAGGCTGCAAACAATCTCAAACAAAATGCCAGTCAACGTATCAGAAGAAATGTACTTGCGAGACTGGGCACATGCAGCCCAATCAGATTCAGCATAGGCCACAAGAAATGTATCAGAAGACCTTGATAAAAGAATACTATGTCCATGATCATTTAACAAGTACCTAAGAACATGAAGAGCAACTAACATATGGGGAACCAGAGGAGCCTGAAGGAATTGGCTCAAATGTTGGACAGAAAATACAATGCCAGGTCGAGTGTGGTGCAGAAATTTAGTTTCTCCACAAGTCTTCTGTAGAGGCTGGGATCAATAAGGGCCTGGCCCATATCAGGAGTGAGCTTGACAGAAGACTCAAGAGGAGTAACAACAGGAGAGAGGTGATGACAATTGAATTATTCAAGAGGTTAGAGGTAAACTTGTGTTAACTCAAATACCCTTGAGAAGTCTTAAGTACCTCAAGACCCAAAGAATAATTGACAGACCCCAGGTTCTTAATTTTGAACTGGGAGTCCAAAAAAGATTTCAAACTGTCAAGCTCAGCCACATCATCCCCAGCAAGTAATATATCATCAACATAAATTGCAATGATAGTGAGAGAAGAAGGAGAAGACCTGGTGAAGAGTGAGTAATCATTCTTACTAGAAATGTAGCCTTTTGAGAGAAAAACTTTAGACAGTTTAGAAAACCAATGTCTAGAAGCCTGTTTGAGACCATAAAGAGACTTGAGGAGCTTGAAAACCAAAGGAGAAGAACCAGAAGCCATCTAGAGACCATGTGGAAGCTTCATGTAAACCTCTTCATGTAGATCACCATGAAAAAATGCATTATTCACATCAAGTTTATACACAGTCCAGTCTCTTTTGGCAGCAATGGAAAGAAGGCACTTGATGGTGGTGAACTTAACAACGGGAGAAAAAGTCTCAATATAGCTAATTCCCTCCTTTTGAGTGTCACCTCTAATGACCAACCTGACTTTGTATCTTTCAACGGAACCATTAGACTTTTGTTTGATTTTATAAATTCATTTACATGGGATAAACTTCTTGTGAGGAGGAAGTGGAACAATCTCCCAGGTATTATTTGCATCTAAAGCCTCAAATTCTTGTAGCATAGCCTCTTGCCAAGTAGGATGAGATACAGTCTACTGGTAAGAAGGAGGTTCTTGCATGTGCAGCTCAGTGGGAGAAACCTTGGAGATGTAGAAAGCAGGATTAATTTATAAGGGCTGAAGAACAAACATAGTCCTTGAGGTAAGGAAGAGTGTAGCAGACCCTAGTGGACTTTCTAAGAGGAGGAGAAGATGGCAAGCGAAGAGGTGTAGAAAAATTAGATGAGGGGGTAGAAGAGGTAGAGTGGAGAGAATCAGATGCAGGGGAAGAGGAAGAAATAAGAGGAGGAGGAGGAGGAGGAGGAGGAGAAGGAGGTACTGAAGGAAACACTAGAGGAGACGGAGAAAGAGTAGATGAGGAAGATACACTGTCCACAAAAGGACATAAGGAAAGGGTTGTGCACGTGGAGAGGAAGAAGAATAAGGGAAGATGTGCTCATGAAATACCAAGAACAAATATTAAATGATTGGTGAGATTAAATAGTTTACATTCCTTTTTACCACAAGGATAGCATAAAAATATACATTAAATTGCCCTAGACTGAAATTTATCCCTGCCAGGCTTGAGGGTAGTAGCATAGCATAGGTAGCCAAATGATTTAAGGTGATTATAAGAGGGAGAAACACCATGAAGTTTTTGGAAATGAGAGATGTTGCTTAGGACATATGAAGGCATCCAGTTTATTATATAAGTTACACTTAATACTTATTCACCCCAATATTTAACAGAAAGATGAGATTAAAAAAGCAGGGTTCTAGAAATTTCCAAAAGATATTTGTGGTTTCTTTCAACTACCCCATTTTGTTGTGGGAAGTGAGGAATAGTAGTTTGGGGAAGGATCCCATCTTCAGAGAAGAAGACTTTTGCTTCAGAACTCCCACCCAGTTCAAAAGCATTGTCAGCTATGAAAGTTTAAACAGAAGAATGGAAATGAGTTTGGACCATTTTGGTGAAAGCTTTCATGATTGTAAAGGCATTTCTCTTACATGATAATAAGTAGATCCATATTAATTACTCTAGAAAAATCATCAACAATGTTGAGAAAGTATCTGAAATCATTATATGTCTTGGTGTGGTAAGGACCCCAAAGATCTAGGTGAACCAGTTGGAAAAGGGGAAGTAGATTTGATATGACTTTCAGGAAAAAGAAGTCTTTGATGTCTGGCCATAATGCAAATAGAATAGGAGAAAGACTGTTTAGGGGGAATTATGTCAGATAAAACTGAAATTGATTTTATTTTATGAAAAGATATGTGACCTAATCTTTGATGCCAAAACAATTTCATTTTATTAACATTATAAGAGGAACTAGGGAAGGGGATAACATAATTAGAAACAGTACATGTATTATAAACATTACATGCATTACCAGATGGAGTGACAGAAACAAAAGATGAACATTCAGGTATGTCAGGGAGCAGAAAATACAATCCATGAGAAGCTCTACCAATTTCCAGTGGCCTCTTCATAGAAGGGCCCTATAGAAAATAAGAATAACTGTTAAATAATGCTAAGCATTGTAATTGAGAAAGAAGTTGATATACAAAAATAAGATTGAATTAGAAAGAAGGAGCCAACAGTACATTGCGCAAAATAATGTCTGTTCTAAGTTGTAATGACCCAATATAGATTACTTTAACATTATAACCATTTGGTAGAGTTATTATGTAAGATTTAGGTAAAGGTTATAAATTGTGTAAGAATTGTTTATTAGAGGTCATATAGTTAGTTGCACCATAATTCAATATCCAAGGTATCTTTCTTAACTGAGCAGACAAACATTGAACTACAAAATTAACTATAGGTAATTGATCTACAGGTAGGTGACACATACCTACAAAATTGGCATATGCAACACTGTCCCCATAGATGATTGTCAGGGGAGATGTGATCCTACTGAAACAAAGACATGAGGTGTTGATACTGCTCTTTGCTGAAACCATAAGTTGTGGGTTCATTTGGATTGACTGGAGGACCCACTTGAGCAACATTATCTTCCTCTTGTGCATAAGAAGTAGACCTCTTGTTCTTGGTGAACTTGAACTCAGTGGGAAAAATATGAAGCTTATCGCATTTGTCTACTGTGTGCCCAGGTTTCTTGCAGTATTTGCAAGAAAAAGAAGAAGATTTCCTTGTTTGATCAAAGTTGATCGTTTGATTGAAAGGCTTTGTATTATGTTGGTGGTTCCCAAGAAAATTGGAATTAGATGAAGTAGAAGAAAAAGAAGTTGAATCACCAGAGAAACCCAAAATTGGAGGCTAATTTTCTTTTTGACTTTCATCATGTTGAAGTAAAAAATATGCTTTACTAATCAAAAGAAGTGGAGACATGAGAATGATACTACTCTTAGCAGTGGAGTAGGACTCATTTAGTCCACTTAGGAATTGAAAAAAGTGTTGGTCTTTAATAAATTTGGATAATGCTCCATGAGAGCAGGTAGGACCAACATAAGCAGAGTTCAATTCATCCCATAAAACCCTCATTTTGGTAAAATAAGTGACAATGTTAGAAGACTATTAGGAGGTAGAACTGATTTTTCTCTGAATTTGAATGTAGTTGGATCCATTGGATTGCCTAACCTCTCATTTATGTCACTCCACACTTCTCTATCAGTGTTGAGACACATAACGCTCATTGCTATCTCCCTGGTCAATGAATTGGTGATCCAAGCCTTCACCATATCACTGCATCATTCCCAGGAGAGATAATAGAGATAATTAGGTGGATGGTTGAGCTACTTTACCAGTCATGATTCCTAATTTGTTCTTAGCAGACAAGGAGGTAAGCATACATACTACGCCAATGGACAAAACCAGTTCCATTGAAAGGTATAGCAACTAACTGACTTCCAGGGCTATCGGAGGAATGCATATAGAAAAGGTGAGATGAGTCCAAAGTGAACTCGACAAAACCATCAGCAATAGACGAGGGACTCCTCATACTCAGACACAATGACAAAAACTTTTAAGCTAACATGTCGTAGGTCAACAAAAATACAGTAGAAGCCCCGATTTTACAAGCAGAACAAACCCTAATTTCACCTAGGATTTCACATGCAAATGAGAAAATAGAGTTTTTATCCCCCTTCGTACACCTGAAGAATCTAAGGTCTTCTAATAGCAGGAACAAACGAGAAACTTCGAAGAAATTTCCAGATCGTTCCGATGGAAAAGTCTTTGTTCTGAACGAAAATCAGTGAACCAAATTGATGGTTAACATCAAGCGATAGCTCTGAGCGAGACGAATCTATTGCAGCGTTCTGATACCATGTTAGACTACATTACTAGAGTCAATTGAGAGAAATTTGAAATGAAGAAAACCCTAAATCGGGAGAGAAGAGAGAAGAAAGATATGTTCTTATTTTTATTCAATCTGTAATGTTCCAGATACATCTGAAGGTATATAGTCATTTACTCACTTACTTACATTTGGACTGGGTCAGGTATATAGTCATTTACTCACTTACTACATTATCTGAAGGTGTTATATTTACTTAAATATATGTGCATGAATCCAAAAGACTATTATAGTGCAATTATTATTGGGTGCACTTCTACAAGTAAAATTGACAGTTCAATTCTCACATTGAACGATCTTATTTTCGGCACGGAGTATAGATATATATGTAAAAAAATCCTCAAATTTTAAATAAAATATAATTTTGAACCTTTAATTTTAAAAGTATAGTAGGTCATGGTAAGAGACTAAAGTTAAACCAATCAAATATAAATTCTAGATCCTCCTCTTCAGAATAGTGCACCCATCTTCTTGAAATTCTGGATCCGCTTCTGCACCATACCCTATCATGTGAGATTACACCAAATTTGTTGTTGTTGTTGTCGTCGTCACCCTATGTGAATCATGTCCTCTTATAGTATGTATTTAGCTACTGATTATGGTACAATTGGCTAATCACATGTGGGATATTGATGGATTTCTCACATATATATTGGTTTTATCATATATATAAGATCCAACTGTTTAGCTTGAGACATCGAAAATATGTAATTTGGTTTTATCATATAATTTGAGCCAGAGAGAGTACTTAAGGAGGGATATAGATGTCATTTGGTGTAAACACTAGATATATACGAGTTTTACCTCTGCAGCCAATAACGTGATCTGTTGAAATTTGGCACATCCTATAGATGTATGAATTCAAAAGCCCTAACAGGGAGCATTTAATTTGTATAGTAATGTAGGAGATATCTACACCTCATTAATTGCTAGAACTGTTTTTCTGTATGTACCACAATGTTTTCGTGTTTAGAATAATTTTTTTTGAATCGGCGTGACATGCCAATATTCTTCGTATCAGCTCAGCTGCCCCATTTACTTGGGACTAGCTTTATGTAATTTCAAATTTTGTAACTTTAGTTCCATCTTGTACACTTAAAATTTTCCTTGTTCTTCACTGTTTTGATTGAAAGTAGAGGCTAAATTTGCCCAAGAAAAGAAAAGAATCAATTAAGTAGCAATAAAATTAGTAGGACCATCGTCCTTGATAGAAAAGAAATTAATTAGAATTTGTGAAAATCGAGAGGACAGTGAAAAACTCAAATGCGTTGCTAAGAACAGGAATTGGTCCCTAGTGATTCTGTAAAAAGAAGTTGCAAGTTGCCCACTATAGGAATCAATCAAATATTGGTTGGTTTCATATGCAGAACAGCAAGCAAAAGAGAAGAGTCTCTTAAATGAGTGCCATTTCTGAGTTTGTCACGAGCATATAGCTAATAGAAAACACACACACACAGTGTCACAGCTATAGTGCATATTATTTGCCATTCATGAAGGAAGGGAAGAATGGGGTGTCTATCTCGTTTTCAATTCGAACTATGTATAATTATGTTAAAAATTATGTGCTACCTTAGAGCAGGTGTCTACCTCGTTTTCAACTCGAACTATGTGTAGACAATAAAATTGTGTCGAGAAAATAAAATTAAAACCAAAAAATATCGCAACAATCGTAGTATTTGATTTCCAGTAATATGAGTGTACAATCTATATGAATCCTCTGATTTTTCTTTCCAATAGTAAATAAATTCAAGGGTCTTTGAGCTTGATCTTGAATATGTAGTTGTTTCCACGAACGATGTTCTTGAATTCAACTAGCACGAACTTTGATTTGAACTCGTACTCCTTGAATCTTGATTTGTTCTTCGTTCTTGAGCTTGTACTTGATTGCTTGAAGCTTGAAACTTGTGGAAGAATTTGCAGCGTTTGATCGATGAGATCTTTCTTGCTTCTTGTTATAACTTTTGGTGTTATTTCTGAGTTATGAAGACCCCTATTTATAGTTGTGTGAGGGAAGAGTTTTAATGAGAACAAACTTTTTCCGACAAATCAGATTGAAGCGTGACAAGGCCGCATTTGATTGGCCAGAACACGTCACTTGCACATGTGACATAGTTTCATTGGCCTTTTAATTTGACTTGGCATGCCTTGTCATTTTGACTCGTGACACGATCCTATTGGCTCTTCCGTTTGACTTGGCGCGCCACGTCATTTTACACGTGGCACCAAACTGGGCCTCTAGGAAGATGTCTTATTGAAGTGGGCTCATCGCTTTAGCCCAATTAAATGAGCTAGTCTAGTGGATTAAGACTTATTTATTTAATCCATATGTATTGGACTTATATATTTAATTATTAGACCATAATATTTATTTGGCCTAATATATCTTGCATTTAAATATAGTCCAAATTATTTAATAAATTTAATTCTAATAAAATTTACATGCCTACCCTATGTATAATTATGTTAAAAATTAACAGATATAAATATAATAAGATCACACTAATTCTTAATCAATTCTTTTTAAATTCTAAATCCGCCAATGTGTTTAACATGAATTCAACTAGGTCGTTAAAGGTTTGATTCCCTTTCTAGGGTCTAGGTATTGTTAGTTTTGCATTAAATTTCTGGGCTGTCCTATGCCTATCCATCTCCCCTTCTCTGCCTCTCTCTGTGCTTCTTTCATTTAAGTGGAGTGAATTTATTTATGTATGAGAGAGATAAAATTAAAGAGAGATTCCCTTTTCCTCTTCTCATTTATGATTCCCCCTTATTATTTGGTTAGTAGGACTGCAAGTATCACCATCATGGGCATCCCTTTTTTCCCCCTACTAAATTTTTGAAGTGTTACTATTATGTTACCCCTTTATGTAGTATAACAAGCTAAGTTTTCCCTTTTGTACCATTCTATCTTTTAAAGACAGTTATGCCCTTTTTACTACTCTTTCGTTTTTTTCATTTGAGGGACTGGCTACATTTCTTAAGCAATCTCTAGATCAATAGGTTTAGGGGTCCATTTATGTCTCAAACCAGGCCATATCGAATCTCTAGACTACAAGGACTTAAATTTAGTTGAAACTAAGCATTCAGCACAGAGTTCCAATGTGACTATGATAGCTAATTATCTAGGAAGAGGCGTTGATAAGCAAAGTCTCTCAAGTGGATCTGAAAGATTTCAAATTTTACTTCGACAGTTCAACTACCAACCCAATTTGTTTTGTTTTAAGCATGTAGTTTCCATGCACTTCGTTAAATGTAAAAAAGGTACGTAGTAATAAATGTACATTTCAATGTAAAAGAATGATAATGTGTATCCACTACTCCTTTTATGGGTTAGACTAGAGATTGGTTGTGTCAAAAGGTTATGAATCGATTTATAGGAAGCCAATGTCTTGATTTCCAATTAATGTTTGGATAAAAAAAAATTCTGGCATCCTCATCCCATTCCGTGGACTCACAAAAATAACCTAGGTGCCCCAATCCTCTCGACGTACAATTATCTGTTGAACTACTTCGACAAGTCTGTGACAGCGCCGGCCAGACTTAGGCCCCAAGAATTTAAAGGCCCCATTTCTCTATATATAGTATAGTATAATTATATAATTATTTCTTACTATTGATAAATTTATTTCTTTTGTTTTCATATTAGTGTTTAATAAATTAATTTCTAATATAACTAAAATAGTTTTCTGCCAATCTTATTTTACGTATTTACTGAATTATTTTTCTCTATTCATTAGTTAGTCACGTAACTATATATATCTAATATTTTAACTTATTATTTATTTTTGTCACATAAATTATATTCCCCCGTCTCAATTTATATGAAGCTGTTTGACTAGGAAATTTGTGAAATAAAGGAAAACTTAGAAACTTGTAATCTAAAACAAACCATAGGAACTTGTATGACTAGAAATCATCTCATTAGAGGTAAAAAGAAAAATTTAAAGTTAAATTTCAGTTTTGATGCAACAACAGTAAGATCGTTTAATTTTTTGTACTTTACAAAACCAACTACTCATTTTTTCATTTCATATACTCGTGTAATTTTTCAAACAACGATGCTCATTATATATATATATACATATAGAGAGACTTTTCTTATTAAGGCTTTGCTTTAGGCCTCGGATGCTATTGAGCCGCCTCTGGCTTGTGAATAAGATAATGTCCGTACATCAGTTTTCACAACTCCTTTACGTGCTCTCTAGCGAGAAATGATGGTAAAAGAAAAACTAAATGGTAGTACATATAATCGTTCATAAAGAGTTGAATTACTAACTTGTAAATAAGGAGAAGTGTCAAGAAATGTAAATTAAGTTGGAGTATACGATATGGAGTGAGAGAGAATCGAAGGAGATGGGTAAAAGGCAAGGGGAGGTTGGGGGGTAGCAGAATAATGGAGTTAAATGCACTGGCCCGTCCTTGTGCTTTGGTAGTCGCGGCTTTAAATGCAGTCTACAGAGAACCATTTAACCATTCTCTACTCTTCTCTTTGTGCCCATCCTTAAATTCCCCCCCAGACATTCCCAACCCTCTCCTCGCTCTTCTCCCACTCCCCTTTCTTCATTATTCTTCCTCTTTGCTTTTCTGCCTTATACTATTGTTCACACCTCTTTAGGGTTTTTACAACAGAACACAATACTAACAATCAGGTCTCAGTCCCAAGTAATATTGAGGTCACTTGCATGAATTCTCTCCGTCCAAAGTTGTAGCTTTTTAGGGTTAGGTCTTCTACACAACCACACTCTACAACCTTAATTTCATCTTTTTGTTCATCTTCCTTGTAGTAAAAATCACACTGCTTTAGGGTTTTCTACCACAGAAGAGGTGCTTAAGTTAAAGGCCTCTTTCTGGTAGATAATCACATACTTTTCCTATGAAACAGTAACTCAGGTATTGGCCTGGTTCACTCAGACAACAAGATGAAACTATTTGAATATTGAATGGTGGAGTTTTGGTTTGATTGAGCCGTGCCAATATCTCAGTTTCTCTTTCACCATAGCCATGTCTGCATAATTTAAATTTTAGTCGGAGTAAAAGATAGTTTCTTCCTCCGAATGTGTGAAGAAAATACCATCTAGGGTTTCTGAAATCTCTTCCATGAGTTTTTTATCTATTTATTTTGATCTTCATGTCTCTTTAATTTTTTTTTCACTATCTTTTTTTTTTTTTTTGGTTTAAAATTAAGGTTGAAATTTCAACTGCTCTCTTTTTTTCGCTTTCATATTAGGTCCTCTCTATCCTGATCTTTTCATGTATGTCTGTCCCCATTTGTGTTTTTTTTCTTTCCTCTCTTCAAATTTGTGTATATGAAACATCCAGACTTTTGCATTTGGCAAATAAAAAATTAGATCAATAAGTGAACATTGGTATCTATATGGTCAATTGTTTAAGTGCATAATTAAGCTAATTCGGGATCTCTTTTTATTTCGTTGCTTTTTGTTTTTCCTCTAAAACGGATGGATTTGACCTCTAGTGTGAGAGTGAAGTACAAGATGACAATTGATAAACTTTTTTGGAGTTATATATAATGAATGACAACCATACTAATTGGACGTGTTTGGCTAAGCTTATAAGCTGGTCAGACTAGGTTTGTTTTTGAGGTCAAAATTAGCTTATAAGCATATTTTGACTACGCGTTTGGTAAAGTTAAAAGTGCTTATAAGTTAAAAATAAATCAAAAACATAAGCTGGTCACCCCCACCTATCAATTTTTAGCTTATAAGCACTTTAAGTTTGACCAGAATTTTTATTATTTTATCCTTGAAATATTCCTCTTTAGAACAAAACTCCTACATCGATACTCACTGCCTCAAGTATTTTTTCAACCTAACCCCCTCCCCCCCTTCAAGTCTGCAATTCTCATTGACTATTTAAAATAAACAAATTTTCTATTCCTTTGCATATATATATTTATATATTTATATATATTTATATCTATGTGATTGTGTATTAATCTTTGAACTGTATGTAATAAATGAGGACATATCAAATTTTTGGTGTATTGCTTTCTAAGTGTTGTAGTGATGAAGACAGTGTTTGTTTTTATTCAAATATTTTAGCCTATTTAGGTTTATTTTTATTGAGAAACATTTATCAATTTATTAATTATTATAACTGATGATTATATGTTTATCATAAAATAAATTATATTTATCATAAAAATTATCTTATCTAAGCAAAGTTGTATTTAAAATAAAATGACAAATCGAATATTTTGTATTTGCATCGATCTGGAATCTAAAATTTTGAAGAAATTACGCCCTAATAAGTGTAAACAGTTTTAAGGTTATTGAAGACATTTTAACAAAAAAAGAGCTTATTAGCACTTTTTTTATCAAGTATTGCAACAACTTATTTTTAATTTCAGCACTTGTACCCAAACACGTAACGACTTATTTATTAAATCAGTTTTAGCACTTAAAAGTGCTTTTTAGCACCTAATGCTTATCAACTACTTCAAATCAGCTAATCCAAACGGGCTCTTACTGAATTCCGTTCCATGTTATTAAAGCTGAAAATCATGAAATTATTTCTCAAATCTCATCTAGAAACAATATAAGAAGGATGGAGTTGTATATATTTAAATAACTAATTTCTCCTTTATATAGCTAATTTGTATTATGATATCTATTTAAATAGATTCATTTCTGTCCTTGGCTTAATAAGTTCAATCTTATGATGTTATATACCTCTCCTTAGTTGTATGCGAATCTTTCTCTAAAAAGGGAAAAGCTAAAAAAACAATGCGCTATTCATCTTGCTTTGCGCATTTGGTTCTTTTATATGAACAAAAAAATAAAATAAATAAACTACAATTGCTAGAAAGTTTGTGAATATTTCTCTAGTTGTGTTATAAAAAGTTAGAAGGTGCAAAAAAAAAAAAAATGTTAGAAGTGAAAATTAAGTAATACTTCTCTATAATTTATATCATTATTCTTTCTCGGTCGTATTTGTTTATTCCATTTATAATGGGAATAATTAGGCACAAAAGTGTCATCGTTTAGCCAATTTTAATCTGTGTTTGTTGTTGATCACTTGCTTATGGAATTCTTCTATGCATAAAGAATGTGAGATAATGGAAATATAAATGCTTGGAACTTTGTTTGTTTATGGTGTGTACAAAGAAATCATAGCTTTGTTTTGTTGCAAGGTGCTTCTCGTCGCATCATCTTTCTGGTCACAATCACAATCGTTATTCCGATGACTAGGTTCCTTGTCTTCATTTTCATTAAATACTAGTACATAATAATTTTTGGTTTTGTGTGACTTATCAAAGTTGGAAAAGAATGCAATGATCGAGATGCTCTCTTTAGTTTGTTCAGCAAACGATCTGTTGAAATAGCCAGTTTTATAACATGGAGAAAATAAAGTTGTTTTCTCATATTCAACTTTCAACCAACATTTTTTTAAATTAAATTTCCCAGTTGCTGGGTTGTATTTCATAAGAACAGAGGATTACAAAAAGGGGCATGTCCTTGTCCTTGAAAATACGACATACGGATAACTAGCTATCCTTAAAAAAGGGGGGGGGGGGTAGGAAGAGATCCCTAACCCATTACAAAGCGAAAAATTAGCTCACAAAAAAGTTTGCCTTATCGAACTTGGTTCTAATACTAGGCATTCGATTCTTGTCTAGATGGAAAGGGCCTTTGGCACTTTTAGGGAGTTGGAATGTAAAGAAGTATGATTCTCCAGAAAAAGTAGTTGCTAGCTTAGCTAGGTAATCCGCCACTTGATTAGCCTCTCTATAGTAGTGAACAACGTTAACATTGGCTTCCTGAATCATTTGAGAGGTACACTCTATTATGTTGTTCAACTTATAGTTGCTGGTTCTATTTTCATTAAGCATATTTGCCACAATCATTGAATCCAGCTCCAACGTGAAGCCTATGTAGCCATTTTGGACATACAAATTGCATCCAAACCAAGCAGCCTGCACTTCTATGTAATTATTACTTATATCCTGAGTTGAAACTGAAAAAGCCATAACTAAGTCTCCCTTGTCATCTCTGAGAATTCCTCCAATCCCAGCTTTACCATTTTCCTTGAGGAAGCTATCATCAATATTCAATTTAAAGTAGCCATCCTCCGGTTTGTTCCAGTTAAAAACAATAGCTTTAGGAATTGGCTGAAGATTTAGAACTATATCACAGTAGTTGTTCCATGGCATTAAAATTTTGCAATTAGGGAAGGCTTTGGCGACTGCAACTCCAATGATCCAAAGTACTTGTTGCTCCATTCTGAATAACTTGAACTTCTTTTGACTGCCATATTTGCATGAACATCTTTCTTTCCAAATTGCCCAGCAAATAATAGTGGGGTAATTTGAAGAATCAACTTATGAATTGTATTTCGCTCCTTAACTTGCCACCACTTGTTAATAGTATATCTAACTGCCCTTTGATGATGTATAATTCTTAAGGGGATCCTATTAGTTTCCAGATATAACTAGATGTTTCTCTTTAATTCTATGAAAACATGTTGAATAGTTTCATTTTCAGAATTAACACAACAATTACATCTGGAAACTATTTGTATTCCAAAGTTGACTATCACATCATCGATTTATATCTTTCATTTTCCTAATTCCTATACCTCCCCCGTCAATAGGAAAACATAGGATGGTACTTATTATGGTCACCATCAGTGCCCCAGAAGAATTTACAAAGTGTTTCTCAATAAAATAAAACGACGCTTTAGGTGGATTCATAGCAGATAGGGTATATATAGGAAAATATTGGAGGATACTTTTAATAAGAACAAACCTACCTCCATAAGAAAGCATCTTACCATGCTAGTCATTGGATCTTTTAATGACCATGTGAACCAAATTGTCAAAGTAAGCAATTTTTTTTCTTTTCACATAAAGAGGACAACCAAGGTAATTGAAAAGAAACTCCTTGTCCATAAAGCATGTGCGATCTCTCATTCTAGTAATTCTGAGGGCACAAGTGTTAGGGGCAGTCAAAAAAACTTTTATCTCTATTGACTAACTGACCTGAGCACATCTCATAGGCCTTAAACACTTTCATAATCATCTTAATAAAGGTAATATTACCACTACTAAAGACAATAATATCATCAGCATAGGCATGATGGTTAATAATAGACCCCCTGCGAGGCATAGAGAAATGTGAAAAATTGCTATCATGATTCAGATTAGTCAAGACCTAGAAAGGACATCAACTGTAAGAATAAAGAGAGATGGGGATATGGGGTCCCCTTGTTTCAAACCCTGTGAGGATGTAAAGAATCTGGTTCTATTACCATTAATAATAATAGAGTACCAAACTCTGGAAATAAGATTATTGATTAAGTCAATCCAAACTTCTAAAATCCATATTTCGTAAGAACTGATGTAATAAAGACCCATGACAATTTGTCGTAAGCTTTAGCCATATCTAATTTGATAACAATATTACCTCAAGTATTCTTCTCAGAAATATTTTTAATAATTTCTTGAGCCAAAAGGACGTTTTTAGTGATAAATATATCCTTCACAAAACTCATTTGATTTTCACAAAAAAGTTTTGAAAGCAAAGGATTCAACCTTATAGAAAGAATTTTAGAAATAATTTTATTGGTAAAATTGGAAAGGCTGATATATAGGCCTGAATTCAGAGAAATTGGTAGGAGAATCAATCTTAGGAATTAAAGCAAGGCGAGTATGAGAATAGAATTTGGGAAGTTTTTTACCATTGAAGAACTCCCTGACAAAAGCAATGATATCATGTTTGCTAATGTACCAGCAATGTTAAAAGAAAGTACCAATATAATCATCTGGACTAGTTGTACTATCGGCACTTAAACTTAATACAGCTTCCTTGATTTCATATTCATTAGGAATCGCAGATAACTTCATGTTATTTTCGTGAGAAATGCACTTTGGAATACAATTTAAAAGGTCGGGGTTGAGGGTGGGCTTGGGAAGATTGAACAGGGAATCAAAGTATTTAACAGCAGCCTTAGCAATGTTGTTTTCTTTTTGTATCCACTTGACCACGTGGTTTTTAATCCTATGAAGTTGGAGTCTTCTTCTCTTTTCTAAGAAGACTATGAAAGTACTTGGTATTACTATCTCCATCTTCAAACCATTTGGTTTGGGTCTTCTGTTTGAGTAAAGATTCTTGCTTGCTCAACCAATGAATGTATTCATCATAAACTTTGTTGGCCTCCATTCTACTATTATCAGTATTGGAGTTGGTATGTATCTCATCTAGAAGTTGAACGTTGACTTCCCATTTTCTCACTTGATCATTGATGTCCCCTATATCCGCTCTAGACCCATCTCTTTTACCTGTTGCATTTTAGCCTCCCATTTTGATACTTGTTCATATACATTTCCAACAACTTCTCTTGACTACCGAGTTAGCCTTTTTCTTAGCATCTTCAACTTTTGCTGGAGTTTCTATATTGAATTTCCTTCAATATTGGTATCCCAAACATCATTCACTATTTCTATGAATCTCGGCTGATGTATCCAGAAATCAAGAAACCTGAAATAGCTCACATTATTGCTCATATTATTATAAAATTTCATCAATAATGGCCTATGATCAGAACTAGTTCTTGCTAGGAGCCCAACAGTATTTGTCTGAAAATCCTATCAAGTCTCTTTCAAATCCTGTTTCTCGGTCTTTTATAATTGCACCAAGTAAATTTGGATCCCAAGTAGCCAAGATCAGTTACTTCACAATTCTCCATATAGCTTGTGAAATCAAAACTTCTTTGGTTTCAGTGTGGTTTTCCTCCTAATTTCTCATCAGGTTCCATAATACTGTTGAAGTCTCCACCAATGTACCAAGGTCCATTAATGGCATTATATGTGTCCTCCAAACTATCCCATATGTGATGACCCAAAAGGTCATCACTTGTGTTGCAATGAAATTTTGCTTTCCGAGGCTTAAAAACCTCTTTTAGCATCACCTCGATTTGCTTGCGCAGTCTGGACGTGTAGGCGGAAAAGCATAAATGTGAAAATCTATGAAAAATAATAAATTTTGACTATAAAATGAATTAATTTGACTTCGGTGAATATTTTAAGTAAACGGATCCGGATCCGTGATTTGACGGTCTCGGAGGGTCCGTAGGAAAATATGGGACTTGGGCGTATGCCCAGAATCGAATTCCGAGGTCCCAAACCCGAGAAATGAATTTTTGAAAGAAATTATTTCGGATAAATATAAAGGTTTTTGAAAGTGAAATGTTATGTGAAACCTGTGGTATCGGGCCTGTATTATGGTTCCGGAGCCCGGTACAGGTTTGAAATATCTGGACTTGTGATAACGCCAAACTATGCCTTATACAAAGACACACACGGACGTAGCAAATATAATCTGAGTAATTCTGCCCAGAGTCGAACCACAGATAATTAACCTATCAATTACTTTTGACGGATTTACTAAATTCACAGAATCAATTTCCCCAAACTTGTAATTCATAATTGATGATATTTCTAACAACTAAAGTATGAAAATAATTAACAGCTGAAAATTAACTATGCTTGATGTGTAAACAGTTGGAATAAGGTCTAAGGTAATGGTTTCCCCTGTTGGTGATTTCCTTGGTTGTACGTTTCTTATAGCGATGCCTTAGTTGTCTCTATCAATCAAGAATTCTCCGGCTATCATAAATCTCTCTCAAGCAATTATGATAATTTACTAGACGCACTCTCTCAAGCTACGCTAGCTAGATTCACATTACCATTCTTTTAGATTGCACCCGAGGTATCGTTATCTCTAATCCAACCTCTAAACCCTCGGTTATGACTCTCGTCTATACTCTTGTTCAAACAACTACCTACATATGCACTCTCTCTCAAGAAGATGCATAATAAATAGGAACGGATAATTGAGGGCCCTTTCAACTAACCACAATCAAAACGTAGATGAAAAAATAGAGATTAGCAACCAATTCAAACTATATTAATATAACAACCAAGTCATCCCCAACGGGTTTCACCAAAACCTTAGATTAAAGTATTTAGCTACTCATGACAACGTAAGAATAAACTACGAAAATATTCATAATAGAAAATTACAAGAAAAATAAAAGAGAATAAGAACTATGATGTTTTGGGTGATCTCTCACACTTGTTCTTCTTGCAAAAGTAATCTCAAAATAAGCCTCCTCTTTCTTGGGCGAGTTTCCTACATCTTATAAGGGTTTTACAAAAGCTTTCCCGAATTGACACTTTGGCCCCTTAAATCTCTGGACTGTGAATATGCGGCCGCGGCGTCGACCGCGGCACTGACCTCGGAGAACACTGACTCCAACCGCGGCGCGGACCGTGGTGGCAACTGCGGTGAGTATGCTGGGCCTTTTTGTCTCTGCGTTCCTTCTGTTTTTGCTCTTTTGTGTTTGGGTATTTCTTGAGTGAGTGTTTTCTTCACGTTATTGCCTCTAAGCACTTTATGTTGCTTCCTCACATCTTATATTCCCCGCGAAACCAAATAGCATTAATTAAAGCATTTTATTGGCAACTTACATTATAAAACAACAACAAAGCATGGGCAATTATGGTGTAAATAACAACTATATAGCCTATTATCAACACCCCACACTTAAATTATTGCTAGTCCTCGAGCAATTCACCACACTCCATAAAAATTCATTCCCTATGCTTTTCCCTCAACGACTCACGCCATGAACATTTCACAAGAGTTACACCTAGTAGTGAACAGCTTTTACCTCAAGAATCAAGTTTTTCGTACCCTGTAACATTTGCACTTACTCAAACCACTCTACACAATAGTCAAGATGCACCTTTCCTTTGTGAATCACATGCCCTCACATCACACAAGAGAGTAGTTCCATATATATAATGATAGTGATAACAATTAGGAACTCAAATAGACAGAATTCGCTCACTCTCCAAAAAGAACATTCACATGCCACAAAGATGCACCATAGGCTTGCCCCTAGTGTAGTACTCGACTAATCGAGCCCCACTCAGTCTAAGATCAATAGGACTTTATTTGGTTGTAATGTAGGCTAAGGGACGGGTATGATACATTTGGATATAGTGACTAACCTCCCTAAGCACTTTTAATACAATTACGTTGAATTTAAAAATTATCATTTTGTAAGCCAACACTCCACCACATTTATTTAAACATCCCCATACATTAGGTGCAATTTGTACAAGCTACCACTTATTAATCACTACAAAATATATGAATTTTTTTTCGTGGTGCTTTTCTTTTTATGCTTCACATTCTGCACCTTTTCTCTATTTCCATGGTTCCACTTCAAAAACCAAACTACCAACCCACACTTTTGTTTTTACATAATCTCAATACCAATCCAGGGCTTAGTGAGAGGGAGGAAAATTGGTTCAAACAGCAGGCTATTCAAACAAGTGGTTAAGGTTCACATTGTGGTTGCCAAAGAAACAGGCTTATAGGCTCAACGGGGTTAACTAAGATGTAATGCATTCAGATGGGTTCACTTTATATGTGTGTCTCAACAAAGAAATGCCTATATCACTTCTAAAACTGAATGAAGCTACTATTTCTCTTTGCAAACACACAGGGCAAGTTCTAGGCATCAAATGTACAACATGGAATACAATGATACTCATACCCACATGGCACATGACTCACTCCGGATTAGTTTATCAAAACATTCTCTTTTGAGTGTTCAAGTTAGGTACAAACATACAATTTTTAAGGCACTTAAACAAGATTCAACCTTGAAGCTAACCGCTACACTCTAGCGTCTATCGTGTTCGGGTGTAAGAACGCTAAGGGTTTTTTTTCTTCAATTTTAAGCTCATCACCCATTAATCCTAACCTAAAACCAAAAAATCTACCTATACTCGGTTCAAGCTAAACCCTTGGAAAAGAATCGTGACCCAAAGAAAAACCAAGGGGGAGTTCCTACACTACCTAAGAAATAAAAAAAAAATATTTTTGGTGTTTTCTATAGACTAGCTTCCCTCAAGAAAATTGTCTAAAGAATCCGTTATTAGGAAGAGTTTTTATATTTCAAATTTTTTTTTCTCGACTTAGTCCCTCAAGAACCCCGCCGAAAGAGATCCATCGTCGGGACAAGTCGCTTCTATTTTCACTTCCTAAAAAGAACTGTTACTCTATTTCTAAAGTCACTAACACAAAACAAAAGCAAGAACAACAAATAGATAATATTCACAAGTACAAGATACAACGAAGTCCCCCATCCCACACTTAAAATTAAGACATGTCCCCATGGCTTGACAATATAAAAAGCAGTGAGGTAAAGAAACTTCCCTGAAGGGTCACTCTTGATCTGAAACTATGTCTGGGTTCACGTTGTAGGTGCGACCCAGTTCTCTCAACCAACCCATGAATTTCTTTTCCGACTTCACCTGTCGGTCAGCCACAACATCCATACGGGACCCCAAGTCAGTGACGGAGGTCCGCAGTCCAGTCATTTCCCGCTCCAAAGCATCCATCCGAGTGCTCCGGCATGGCTGTGATAATCCTGCCTCGTCCCCTCTAGGAGGGGCTGTGATCTCAGTAGCTTCAGCAGTATCAGAATCATCCTCAGACTCATCAGACAAGTCATCATTGCGTCGTACTGGCTTTCGTCCCTCTTGCCCAATTTTTCTCGCCCGGAAAGGGGTTTTTATAGGTAATTTCCAATCAACTCGAGATTTCTCAGGAACATTAGCAAGGCGGCATATACGGGTGACAAGCGAAGGGAAGTAGTGGCCTTTGCTTAGTTCGGGCGATCGGATGAACATTTCTTCAGAGAGGACTCGGGCAACATCAAACCTTTGGTGAGTCATGAAGCAGTAGATCATAGCGGCCCGTGGCCCATTTACATCGGTGGTATTGCTGGATGGTAGCAACCAGTGGTGATGATAGTGAGCCAACATTTGGCCTCCCAAGTAAGAGACTTGGAATGCAGAGTCGTCGGTTGTGCTACCCATTTTGGCTGTCTTCCAGGTATACATATGACCTCTAGAATTCTGTCAGAGTCAACCATCGGGCGACTAGCCATGATGTAATGATCATCACCCGTGAATGCGGGGAGGCGATACACTCTGCAGATGACCTCTATAGCAGCATTAACCGGGGTGTTGCGCACAGTCACAACCTTGTCCTCGTGTTCTGGCAGGTTTGCATAGAACTCCCTCACTAGCTGAATATTGGCTTCCTCGGGAGCCTCAAAGAAGATGTCCAGCTGACACCTCCGTAGCTCATCAAACATATTGGGGCATTCCTTCACTTAAGCCTTTCTGTCAATATGGACCTCATGGAGTAACTTCTTGGAAAGTTTTTGATTGTACCATGCCTCTGCTTCTACAGAGACGAACCGAGTGCTATCAAACCGTGGTGCACTGGTTTGGCCCCTAGCTTGTGAGGAGCCTTCTAAGCCACTAGCAGAGGACCCGGTGTTTCGTCTCTTACGGGCTGAACTCATAATACCTGTCAAAACAGAGAAACTCGTATTAGCATGAGCCTAAAATGTGTGACTATGGGTGGTTACTCAGACTTCACCACAACCATGTCACAACATCTCCTTTTATCACCATTGAGGCAATTTCTCAAACACATTGTGGGCAAGGTATTTTCTTCATGTTCATGGCCCCAAGGGAATCAAGAAAACTTCCCCAATTCAACTATCTACTACACACACACATTCCACACTTTTTGTTAACCATCACCCACCAACAACACCGTTCCAAACATTCAAAACACAACCCCTTCACCAAACATATGCTAAAAACGAAATTACACTAAAAAGAAGAAGAAGAACTAAACAAAACAAAATCCTATCACTAAGACTACATTAGAACAACATTAACTAGCATAATTCAATAAAAACAAAGCAAAAATAGAAAGAAAAGAAAAGAGGGTCGGAATCATACCTTAGGGGAAAAAGATGGGAGTGATTGTGAAGGAGGAAGAAGAAGAAGAGAGTATGGAGGGGAGGGTTAGGGTTTAGAGAAAGAGAGGGATTATGGGACTTTAGGGGGGGAAATTACGTTTGATTTAGGGGAAGAGGGGTGGGGGTGTGTTTTTATTTTCAATTTGAAGGGAAGAAGAAAAAAAATATTGAAGAAAAACGAAAAAAAAAATATACGGTTTGGTACCCGACCACGGTCGTGTCCGCGGTGCGCGTCGCGGTTTAGGACAAAGTCTCCTGCGGTCGACACCGCGGTCCACGCCGTGGTCAAGGAGGAACTGCAATGCTTCAGTGATTTCCGCGGTCAGCATCGCGGTCGACGCCGCGGCCGCGACAACTTTACGTCGCCAGGCAGTGTCTCCCGCGGTCTTGGCCGCGGTCGCGGCTGGCAACTTTTTGTTTTTGTTTTTTTTTTCTAAATACAAAGTTACATACTATACTTACAACAAATTCGTGGGTTGCCTCCCACGCAGCGCCTGATTTAACGTCGCGGCACGACGCAAGTAGTTGAGCCTTCACTCCTCATTCGCGTACTGGGGTTCTTTCAAATTGATCACCACTGTATTCCCTTTTTCTTCAGCTATTCCAAGGTAATGTTTCAACCTTTGCCCATTTACTGAGAACTTGTTTGTCCCATCTTCTGACTCAATCTCAACAACTCCACTTGCGAACATTTGCACCACTCTAAATGGTCCTGACCATCGGGACTTTAACTTACTTAGAAACAATCTTAGCCTTGAATTATACAATAATACCTTGTCACTGGGTTTGAAATTTCTGTCCACAATGTGCTTATCATGCATTTTCTTTATTCTTTCCTTATAGAGCCTCATGCTTTCAAAGACATGATATCTAAATTCTTCCAGCTCATGCAACTCTGTCAGTCGATTTTGTCCAGCTGCTTCGGGATCCATGTTCAATTGTTTCAGTGCCCACCAAGCTCGATGTTCTAGCTCCACAAGCAGGTGACAGGCCTTCCCAAATACCAACTTATACGGTGACATACCTATTTAAACAAATAGAGATTAACAACCAATTCAAACTATATTAATATAACAACCAAGTCATCCCCAACAGGTTCACCAAAACCTTAGATTAAAGTATTTAGCTACTCATGACAACGTAAAAATAAACTACGAAAATATTCATAATGGAAAATTGCAAGAAAAATAGAAGAGAATAAGAACTATGATGTTTTGGGTGATCTCTCACACTTGTTCTTCTTGCAAAAGTAATCTCAAAATAAGCCTCCTCTTTCTTGGGCGAGTTTCCTACATCTTATAATGGTTTTACAAAAGCTTTCCCGAATTGACACTTTGGCCCCTTAAATTTCTGGACTGTGAATATGCCGCCGCGGACGCGGTGCTGACCGCGGGGAACACTGACTCCAACCGTGATGCAGACCGCGGTGAGTATGCTGGGCCTTTTTGTCTCCGCGTTCCTTCTCTTTTTGCTCTTTTGTGTTTGGGTACTTCTTGAGTGGATGTTTTCTTCACGTTATTACCTCTAAGCACTTCATATTGCTTCCTCACATCTTATATTCCCTGCGAAACCAAATAGCATTAATTAAAGCATTTTATTGGCAACTTACATTATAAAACAACAACAAAGCATGGGCAATTATGGTGTAAATAACAACTATATAGCCTATTATCAATATGTGTTGTCGGTAAAGTTTGGTAAGAAACAGAACCCGTTTGGCGTGATTCGGACCTTAAATTCAAAATTTGATGTTTAAGAAGTTTTGATAAATTTCATTGATATTGAGCTTTAATTCGATATTTCTGAAGTTATTTTGGCGATATGAGTACATGAATAAGTCCGTAGGATGTTTTTGAGGTTGTGTGTATATTTGCTTTGGAGCCCCGAGGGCTCGGGTGAGTTTAGGGTAGATTCCGGGGTGTCTTAGGCTTAAACATGGCCATTGGAGGTTTAGAAAAACTGCAGCTCTCTGAACCTGCTAGTGCGGTCCGCACTGGTTTTGTGCTGTCCGCATTGGTGGCTGTGCGACTGCAGTGGATCTTGTACGGTCCGTATAGGTTCACTGGTTACTGTGCGGCCGCAGTAAATTTTGTGCGGTCCGCACAGGGTCACTGGTGGCTGTGCGGCTGCAGTTGATTTTGTGCGGTCCGCAGAGGGCGTCTGAGAGAGGTATATTTAGACAGGATTTTTAGTTATTTTTCATTTTTCAAAACCCCAAAAACATAAGAGGCGACTTTTCAAACAACCTTTCTTCTCCAAAACATTGGTAAGTGATTTCTAACTCATTTTCTTCATTTCTTAACATCTTTTAACATGATTTCAACTCAAAATCAATGATTTTCATGGGGGAAATTGGATGTTTTGGGTATAACTTAGGTTTTTCAAAAATTGGGGATTTGGACCTCGATTTGAGGTCTGATTTCAAAACAAATTATATATTTGAGTTCGTGGGAGAATGGGTAATCAGGTTTTGGATCGAACCTCGGGTTTTGACCATGTGGGCCCCGGGGCGATTTTGACATTTTGGGTAAAACTTTGGAAAATCCATTTTCATGCATTCAAATTGATTCATTTAGCGTTTATTGATGTAATTAAGTAACTTGTGACTAGATACGAGCGAATTAGTGGTGGAATCAAGGGGTAAAGCTATAATTGAATCGTAAATTGTGTTCGTGGCATCAAGATGAGTATTTGGTATAACCTTAGCTTGAGGGATTAGAAGTTGAGTCTTATTTGCTATGTGGTAATTGTTGAGTACGGCGTGTGGGCATGGTGACGAGTATCTATACGTTGGTGTCTAGCATGCCCGTGAGTCTTTATATTGTGATTATCATGACTCCGTTGTATCTTTCATGCCTTGGTGATGATTTCTAATTGTTGTATACAGTTTGTGAAAAGAATTGTGATCTATGAACATTGAGGAGCGTTGGCTCAAGTTGTATAACAAATTGTAAAAGTATAAGTGACAAATGAACTTTTAGAGCATTGGCTCGAGTTGTGAAGGTATAAGTTATAATTGAACCTCTAGAGCATTGGCTCGAGTTGTGAAGTGAATTGTGAAGTAAATGTGAGAAAGAGAAGAGATCATTATGTTGTCACCCTTACCGGGCTATTGTTGATTTATTTGTTATCTCCCTTGCCGAGATGTGGATGTTATTGATGTTGTTCCCTTGCCGGGATTTAATTGTTGACTTGTTGCTCCCTTGCCGAAATTCTTATTGCAAATTTCCTTTATTTCCTTGCCCTATTATTTGTGATTGTTGTTTGGGTGAGGAAGAGATTTAAAGCACGAAGGGTGATGCCGTTCATTATTTGTATTATTGTGAGGAAAGAGTGTAGAGCACGAAGGGTGATGTCGCGTCGCACGATGTACCATTTCGTGCCTATTATATTGATTCCATGGTGAGGAAAGAGTGTAAAGTATGAAGGGTGATGCCGTACCGCACGATGTACCATTTTGTTCCTATTGTATTGATTTTTATGGTGAGGACGAGAGTAAAAGCACGAAGGGTGGTGCCGTGCACTTGTCCTTGATTTCCCTGATTCTTGCTGATAATTGAGTTATGTTGTCCTTTTTTGTTTATTTACTGATTTTCTGTTGTTATTTGATTTTAATTCGAGGTTATAGATTCCCTTATCCTATTTGCTTTGTGATTGTTGTTTGGGTGAGGAAGAGCATAAAAAACGAAGGGTGATGCCGTGTATTATTTTGGTGAGAGAGACTAAAAGCATGAAGGGTGATGCCGTGCACTTGTCTTTGATTTCCTAATTTTTATAGATAACTGTGTTACAGTTTCTCTACATTAAATTGTTGGTTTCCTGTTGATACTTGTTGTACCAAGCAGCATGATTTCCCCTTCCTATTTTCAATTGAACTGTGGTGATCCTCATATTTATTTGTTGCTCTTTTGTTACTATTTGATGTTTCCCTACAACATGTTTTCCCCCCACCATACTTGACTTATATGACTGTTTCTTTCTGTACTTTTTTTCTGCTGTATATAGTTAAATTGCATAGGTTTATTTGGTAGTCTGGTCCTAGCCTCATCACTACTTCGCCGAGGTTAGGCTAGGCACTTACCAGCACATGGGGTCGATTGTGCTGATACTATACTCTGCACCCTTTTGTGCAGACCCCAGTGTTGTGGACTTCGGACCGCAGTGAGATTGCTGATTCTTGATCATCATGCGACCCGAGGTAGTCCTGCAGGCGTCCGCAGGCCTTGGTGTCTCCTTCTATCTACTATTCCTATTTCTTTCATGCATTTCTAGAGACAGTGTTGTATTTATTTCTTTCAGATCCTTTACTTGTAGTATCCTTAGACCATCTGTAAAACTGTGACACCAGTTCTGAGTAGTCGAGACTCAAACCGTGGTATTGGATTCATGTTCAACTAGCTTATTGCTTTTTCTTTCGCTTATGTTAAATTCCGCTGTTTAAATATTATTACTTCGCAATTGTTAATGAATATAAAATGGCTGAAAAAGGTAAATTGTTCACATAATTGGCTTGCCTAACTCATGCTAGTAGGCGCCATCACGACTCCCGAGGGTGGAAAATTTGGATCGTGACACCATAGCTCTTTCCTCTCGGTAAACGTGCATTTAACATAATGACATAAAAAGCTCTTTATCCACCTTACCAATCTTTAGTTTCAAAGTCATTTGTTGTTCCTCATTGGTGATTACAGTAGCTTGGCAATTTTATCTCCAAAAGGACCAAATTTGCCTATTAGTATTAGCAAGGCAGTGTTGAAATTCTAAAATTCATATACTCCTCAATCTTCGCACTGCTTATGAATGGTTCAAAGATAGATACAAAGTCTATTTTGCTGATGCCGATCAACTTCTTCAGTTAATGAATGGACTTCTTGGATCCCACTCCCCTTATATTCCACATGATTGTATTAATCATGGAATACCAGGATATTGATCAACTTTGACTCCTTCCTCTTAAGGAAGAGTGTAATTTATCTTTGCTCGTTTTTCCAGTTTTCCTTCACCTGCTTCTGCCTCTTGTAGTAGGTTAAATATCTTGTTGGTTCGATAACTCCTTAAGATAAGTATCAACAGGATCATCAGGTTTCTTATCAAATAAAACATCACATTTTGTGCAAGTACTTACAGATACATCTTCAAGCCTCTCTTCCTTTATTTAGTAACATTTTGCTTTTGTATTTCTTCCATCTTGCTGCATTCTAACTGAACCACTAATTGTATTCCGTGGTGATTTTTAATTTCATATAGTAGACTACTTGACTCCGAGGTATGACTAGACACGTCCAGGTTGGTGTCGCCTAGTTGCCTCTCCCCTTGTTGACACTTCTAGAGTCATGGATTCTCTTCCTTGTGCTTGAACCCATTATCTCTAGCTGTATTCTAATCCACGACCATTTTATCAGTGTTGTTTACCTTGACCAACTGTCCACTAGCTATCTCCATAAGACTGTCTTCAATAACGGTCTCTGAGGTGATCTGTTTAGCATCTACTTTAGTAGCATTTGTCTTATTCATGTTGTTTACCTTTGACAAAATTGGTTTAAAACACACAGTACTTGTTTTTTTTGGCATCTTCTTTGTTTTGTTCTTCTTCTTGGTTTTTAATCCCACTTTGGCGTTCTGAAACTCATTCTACAACTCACCCTCTTTTGGTTCCCTTTACTTCTTTTTCACATGTTCATTCATTTCCTTGCTAGCATCTTATTTTTTATTCTGTAATTCAGCTTTTTTATGCTTTTTTATTCTCTTTCACTTGTTCATGCATTTCTTTGTTAGTCTCTTATTTTTCATATCTTATTGGTCCCTTCTTCTTTTGCCCATTCTTCTTAATAATTGGCAGTTGCCAATCCTCACTGTCATTTTTATTTTCACCATCCTTTGTACTCTCTTCATTTGGCTTACTATTGCTTGATTCCCCTATTTCCTTGACTATTTCTTTGCTTTCTTCATGATTCCTTTTTTCTAATACCCAACGATTAATTAGAGAATGACCCAATTTTCTACAATACTTGTAATATTTAGTTACATTTTCCCATTCGATATTTTTTACATACCCTTTAAGAGGAGAATCCTCATCCTCGGATCCGACAAATACACTAGTATGTAGAGGCTTAAGCAAATCAACTTCAACTCTTACCTTGTCCGTACTAGGTCTTATTTTGGTTTTGGTTGCAATTTTCAATGTTAGAGGAGTACCAGTTGGTCCTATTATTTTCTTGGCATAGTGCCATGTATGCATATTGAAAGGCAATCCTGGCAGTAGTACGGTAGAAATAGGCAAGTCCTCTTCCAGTTTGAAGTCTGACATTCATTTCTGAAGCCACATCTACATTCCTCCATTCTCCACAACTCTCTTGAATTTCACCACATCAAAATCCTCATCATTGGTAAAATTAAGAAAGACATTATAGTTGTCATACACTCCAATCTTCACAGTACTTTTAAGTGCAAATTTTTCTGAAAATTGTAACCTAATTTTGTCAATTTGAGGTCTAATTTTCAGAAATCTGCCTACAATCATCCTCTTGCATTCTTTTGCCATTATGTCATAGTGATCCTTAGCTTTAAAGATGACTTTCGACATCCCGTTATGGGTCGTTCTTCTTGCAATAATAGTTTCTTGCTCCTGGCGAGTCAGTGTCGCAGTAGAGTTCTGAGCAGTGAATAACGTAGTAGCAAATGAGGTCTTTCCCAAAATTGTTCCTTGGATCTGGTTCGCCCCAACTTGGGCTTCATTTTGGTCTTTTCTACGCACCGGAGGAGTGCCTCCTGGCGGCTCCATCGTAGTGGAGCGTGGAAAATAGCAGCTGAAAAAGTGTAATAATCATGAGGTTTTTTGTGTATGCACGTAAAACAGGGAACCAATGCATATTATTAAGGAAGAATATAACAGGGTACCTATATCTACCACTTCAATTCAATTTTCCTCCACTGTGCATCTTTTTTTCTATTTCAAAAGATTTCATTTTTTAGTTCAATCCATTAATATTCTTGAAGTCTTTATTTCTTAATTGTCTCATTAGATTGATTCTATATATCAAGAAATACGTCCTTTTTATTCTAATAATATATTTTATGAAATTAGTTCATGGCTTCTCATGATTATAACTTAACTTTAGGCTATGAATTCAATTGAGTTGCTCTAAGTCCAACCTGTTTTAAATAAGTCCTTTAAATGGCAAGATGGATTGATCACGATCATTGATACATATATGATCCAAATAATACATGATAATCAAAGAAGAAGAAAAGCTTAATGATATGCATTGGTTCCTGTACAAATTCTAAATTTTATACATTCAACACGTTGAAAAGAAGAAAGTTTTCTTTTACATATGTATATCTATCTTTATCTTCTATGTTGGTTGAAAGTTGGACATCACCATATTTAATTTTTCTCTCTCTAGATCTTTACTCTCTCAAACGGATATTAATGGCTAAATAGCAATTGAAACTTGCCAAACATCATTGTGTTCCTCCAGCTGTGATGAACACAACCACAAAAAGAATTGCCCCTAAACCTTCTTCTGCAAACACTATTGCTAGAATTGTAAGTCCTTCTACGGCACCCTCGCGAATCAGTCATAGCTAGGCATACCACTCACAATAGGATGTCGACAGTTATTTTCAAATACTATGAAATTATGGCGGAAGAATGCAAATGCACTATTATCGACAGATTCGTGAAATCTCGACCACAAATTGATAAAATAAGGTTAAGATTCAGAGAACAATTCCGCTGAAAGGAATGACAAAATTGGTATCTATGATAATTTCAATGTGTTTCTCAACTTCACTACTGATGAAGATTTTAAAACCATCTGGTACCAAAGGGTTGAAATTGAAGGAAGACATATGTGGCTTCAAAAATGGTCCCCCGACTTTAAAACTGAGGAAGATAGCCCAATCCTTCTGGTATGGGTTTTCCTCCCTAGCCTTCCGTTTAATATGCATTCATGGCACTATGTGAAATAAAATCTAAGTTCTATTGGTGCACCATTGACTCTGTATGTTGTGAGTAGTGGAAAAACTAGATCAAGTATGGCCAAAGTCAGAGTTGAAATTGACTTCCTTAAACCTCAATTTGAATCTGTTTGGGTTGGGTCAGAGGATGAAGAGTCTCCTCTCCAAGGTTTTACCCAAAAGCTGGAATACGAAGGAGTTCCAAAATATTGTAAATATTGTAAGAAGTTGGGACACAACATGATGAACTGCAGATTTTTGAAAAAGAAAGCCAACCTTGAAACTAATAGGCGAAGTGGAAAATGATAATGCAGGAACTTCATTGATAGCCATAACATTTGTAATGGATAATTCTAGAAAAGTGATTAAAGAGGCACAAACTTAATCCCAAGTTAAAACAATTGGGTCAAGAGGAAAGGATCAAGCCGTCATAGACAAGGAAAATAAAGTCATCAATGACAATGGCAAGCACATGTTACAGATGCTAATCAACTCCAAGCAAATAACACCACTGCTCACAAAGTAGATCCCACTGAAGAAAAAAAGTTGAAGGAAAAAAAGAAGAAGATTCAAAAGTCAAAAGAATGCTAAAAAAGAAGAGCAAAGTACAATTCAAAACAGTGATCTCGCAAGAAAGTCACTGAAAATAGCAGATCAAGAGTTCTGCTTCTACTCAAAATGTACACTCTCTCGTAGTTGTGGAACAATATCTTCAGATGCAGGAATTACTCAACACTCCACCTCAACAACAACAACAACTCTTAACGACTAGGGAAGATATCACTGAAAAAGATCGGATGATAGTGTCAAACGAAGTAGCAATGGTTACTGCACATGAAAAAGGTAATACAGAAGACAAAAGTACTAGTAACATAGCTAACGAGGTGCATCAGGTGGATCCTATTGATGAAAGTTGCAACTCCTCTAGCCTCCCTTTAGAGATTATCAAATATCCGGGAATTCAATTGATAGTAGAATTGAATGCAACCAGTTTAAACCCCACTTCGGATAAATCTAGGCAATCTAAGGATCCTACTGAAAAATACTTATTACAAAAATAGTCCCACGACCAAGAGAAAGACAAAGACAATGTTGGAAAAAATGTTCAAGATAGCAAGGATTCTAGAAACTGCTCTCCCATGACAAGAGGAAGAAGTCACACCAGAGGATCCAAAACAAGATACAAGAAAAAGAATGATCCTTCAAATAGAAGGAATCATATACAGAACACCTTCCCTACAAGTTCTAATAATTAGCACAATTTTTAGAATATTAGGGTAGTGAGAAACAAAAAAGCCATTCACAGGCTGAAACACTTATGTAACATTAACAAGGTTCTATTTGTAGCAATATTTGAGACTTTCATTGGTAAAGAAAAGCTTGGGGGTTATAGAAAATTCCTTGTTTTCTAACATAGTACATCCAATTGCAATTGTCACGACCCAAAATCCAACTAGTCATGATGGCACCTAACCCAACCCGCTAGGTAAGCCAATTAACAACTATCCAATTCCAATGAGATCTAATGACACGAATAAATGAAAGAAAATATCTGAATTTTATACATTTCCCAAGGACTAGTAGTACAAATCATGAGCTTCTAAGATTTAGAGTTTACAAAGCTTGGTATGAAATAAATACATCATATGTACGAATGTACATACAAATTTTCATAAGTCTAGGTCTACCATGAACAAGAGACAACTGTAACTTGAATGCATGTACGATTTCAATGCTAGTTTCCATCATAAACAACAACATCAACATCCAAAATCTGCACGCAAGATACAGAAGTGTAGTGTGAGTACAACCGACCCCATGTACTCAATAAGTAACAATCCTAACCTTAGGTTGAAAGTAGTGATGAGCTGGAAGAGAGATCGAAGTCCAACACTAATAGACAACAACAGTTCATAACAAAATAATAATAATAATGGTACAGGAAACATACTCAAAAACAAGATGCTCAACTCGTTCACAGTTTCGAAAAAAATAGGCATGCCTTTCAAGTATATCAGTGAAAACCCAATTCTGTTTTCAAAATCACCAAAATATGAGTAGGTTTGTAAAACTGTGATTTTTCACAAAACTTTTCAACAACAGACAAGATGTTTTATTATCAAAAGGCATGAGGAAAATACATCTATACGCCTACATGACAATGTGTATGAGAAGTCATGAGTGACGTGATACCGTACAACATGAGAAAAGTGAATCTTTATGCATGCATGCCAAGTGTGCATGTCAAATGCAATGCAACTCAGTGATAAAACCATATGAATACTCTTAGAGTATCAATTTACTCAGTCTTCCCAGTCACTCGGTCCTCACAGTCACTCAATCCTCCCAATCACTCAGCACTCGCATTTAGTAGGTACCTGCGCTCACTGGGGGTGTGTGCAGACTCCAGATGGGTTCCTTTAGTCCAAGCGCTATAATAAGATAATTATGGCATGAATCAATAATAACTGCTGCGACATGCAGCCCGATCCTATAAATATCAACAGGCCATCAGTCTCACTCAATCATCAATCTCTCCAGTCTCTCGGGCTCACAATTTCATGAAAATCAACCCAAAAATGATGATATGATGTATCAATTAATAGCATCATAGACTAAGATATGATATGCGAATGAATGATTATGAATGAGTATATAACTGCAATTTAAGTAAAATAACTCCACAACAGATATGACCTCAGTGGGTCCCAACAGAATAAGCATATAGCCCAAACATGATATCTAACATGGATCACATATCAATTACCCTAACACGTAGAAATATCATGGATAAAACAAGATTAGCTAACTACATAGTACTACAAAAACAACCGAGTCATAATTCACACGGTGCACGCCCACACGCCCGTCACCTAGCATTTGCATCACCTTAACACCAAACACATAACACGTATATTCAGGGGTTCATACCCTCAGCACCAAATTTAGAAGTGTTACTTACCTCGAACAAGCCAAATCCAATACCGAGCAAGCCAAATGATGCTCTAAAAATGCCATCCCACACGTACTGACCTCCGAACAGTTCGAAACTAGTCAAAATAAACTCAAATACATCAATTAATGCCTAAGAAAATAATTTCAAATGATAAAGGCCAAATCGTTAATCAAAACCCCAAACCGACCAAAAGTCAAACCCGAGCCCGCGCCTTGGAACCCGACAAAACTTACAAAATCTGATAACCCATTCAATTACCAGTTCAACCATACTAGTATTTCTCAAATCTGACTCCGAATAGATGTATAAAACTTAATAACTCATTCTATGAAACTTTATGCAAAAATCCCCAATTTCTCTTTTGAAATCCTCAACCAAAAACCAATAATGAAGATAAATTCATGATATAAAATCAAAATGAGTAGAGAAAACTTACCCCAATCCATATGGTGAAAATTACTTCAAAACTCACCTCAATCTAAGCCCCAAATCTCAAAGTATGGTAAAAGAACTAAAAGCCTCAATTTTATAGTTTCTGCCCTGCAAATTCCGCATATTCAGTCACATTGTTGCATCTATGAGCTCTTGTCTGGCGGAACAAATTTTGCTTCTGCGAAACCTCTCTGAAGACCAACCTTCTGCACCTGCGGGACTCCCCCGCTTCTGCACACTCATAGGTGCGCTTCAAAATCCTACTTCTGCGCCCATGGACATCGCTTCTGTGTGACCGCAGATGCGCCTCAAGCTTCGCATCTGCGATGACTCTCAAACTCAGCTCCTTTCACAGGTGAAATCACCTCTCCGCTTCTACAACCACCGCACCTGCGCAAAATCAGCTGCAGGTGCACAACATCAGTACCAGCAATTGCCAGCCACAACATTTAGATGCAAAATGGTCCGAGACATGTCCGTAACTCACCTGGGTGACTTACTTGAGGCCTCAAATCACACATAACAACATCGAAACGACGAACCGCGTCCCAATTCGAACTTAAATGACCTTTGAACTTTCGAATTCCAAAACTCATGCCAAAACATATCAAATCAACCTGGAATGACTTCAAATTTTTCACACAAGTCTTAAATGACATAATGAAGCTATTCCAATTCCCGGAACTACAATCCGAATCCGATATCCTCAAAGTCAACTTCCGTTCATATGAATTTTCCGAACCTTCAAATCATAATTTTTCGCCAAGTTGTGCCGAAACCTTCTAGAAACATAAAATGCAAATCCAGACATACACCTAAGGTTAAAATCACCATCTGGGCCTAATGGAACTATTAAAACTACAATCTGAGGTCAAATGCTAAAAAGTCAAACGTGGTTAACTCTTCCAACTTTAAAACTTCAATAATGAAATTCATTCTTGCAAATCCATTCAAAATAACCTTAAAACCAAAACCGACGATTCACACAAGTCATAATACATCATACGATGCTTCTTAAGAGTTCAAATAGCTAAACAAAATGCAAATTCTCAAAATGACCGATCGGTCATTACATCCTCCCCCACTTAAACATATGTTCGTCCTCGAACGTGCCAAGATTTGTCCCAAAGCCATCAAATCGTTGTGTATCCTTACCATAAACATACCTGGGGGTGATCCCACATCACCCTAATCCATATAAGCCCGACGACACAACATAACTGAAAATCCTTCATTCAACCTTAGCCCGTAAACCTTAGAATCCAATTTCCAACATCCAAAATTTTTTACAAGACCGAATATCTTATCTACGTACTGTATAAGTTTGAACAAGTTGTAGCAAGCCATCACCATAACCCAAGACACAATCACATGATATGCCACATAACTCAAATACTCATAGCAATAACTTTCGACTGCCATAGTTGCTCGATAACCAACCTGACACCGGTAACAAATCCCATATCAACTAAAATCTTGTTCTGAACCTTTGTACACTATCGATGATGAAAGAAGCACGCAAAAACTCTTTAACTACTCATTAGATTAACCATTCATGAAGCCCTCTGTCATCCGACAAGAACCAAAACCAAGTCTTAAGCCGACTTTCGATATTATTCTTCCATACCTACTGTAATAAAATCCGATAGCAATCACCTTTGTCCCAAAGACTTTATCTCATCAAATACAAGTTACTCTTGTCACGCCCCAAACTTGAAGAGGCGTGGTCGACACCTGGTGCCATACTCGGCCCGAGCATACCACTTTGTAACTATAAACTCTGAAGGGGTAACCCTCAACTTAGGCCGATGAGGCCATTTTCCGAATCTAAAAATAACGTCTACAACCAGCAATACCAAACTAAACATCTACATAGGACTGGTAAAGCCACAGTCTGATATAAAAAATGTACAGGACTCGTCTACAAGCCTTTAGGGATAACTAAACTGTATTATGGTTGGGATAAGGCCTCGACCAACCTATCAAACCTATATATATAAAATGGACTCCAAGGTATAAACCTTGTAACTCCGAGGAAGTGGAGCTTACCAACTAAGCTGATGTTTGACTTTGTCTACTAGGAAAGTCTATCCAGTTGTCTATCAGGACGTGCAAGCATGAAAAGCAGCGTCCCCAGGAAAAGGTATGTCAGTACGAAATAATGTACCGAGTATGTAAGGCAAAAGAATAACTGAAAGATGAAACTGAACTGATAATATAATAACTGAAAGTACCTAAGAGTCAAATATAATTTGAAAATATGCTTACCTACTGATCCTGACGCATCTCTCTCAATATAGTAAGTAAAATAACTGTCCGGCCCTATAAGGCTCGGTATGTATAACTGCTCTGTCGTAGTAGGCTCGCTTATAGGCACTCGGCCATACTAGGCTCTCTCGTCTATTCTAGGCTCGCTCATAGGCGCTCGGCCACAATAGGCTTGGTATATAACTTACCATCTGATCGAAGATTGCCTAATAGGGGCCTGCCCATAATTATAGCTCGATTGTGGTGAAAATACTATAATATTGTATATATATAAACTCTTTGCTCTCTTGACTGAAAGAAGACAAAAAGAAACTGAATATGAATTCCCATAAGGTAGAATACTATAGCTTATGAGACTAGGATAATATAAATAAATTCAGGAATAAGAATTTCTCTTTATGCCTCGTTATCAAACGCATGTAGTTACGGGATCATGCCAAAATGAAGGAAAGGTTTAGCCTTAACATACCTTATCACAATCTTTCCAATCACCAAGTTGAACTTCTCTCCGCACCTTAATCTATAACAATGATAATAATACTTTTACTAAGTTACAAAAGGTACAATTCTCGCACAACGAATGACAAGCTTATTTTGTATTAAAACGGGAAGCATCTCCCTTATAATCCTTACTTCCTCCAAATTTCAAGATAACACCAACACTACAAGAACACAATAATAACAACATATATACATTATTTTCCAACCTTATATACATAATAAAATAATACAAAACAGCCCAACACACCCCAATCTCTTTATACACAAAACGACCACTGTAGTAATGTCAAACGACCCGAAAATGTTACGACGAACGACCATACCACCACCCTGAATTTATGTGCTATTTCTCTATACCCTTCCTCCTCCAAAACTCCATAAAACAATAGTAAAAAACACAATCTAATAGCAACACAAAACAGTCCGCTACAAGTGAATAGCTCGAACTCACGACTTCTGATCACCGTCCCGTGAGTTCTTGCAATTATAGAATGACTTTACACACATATCCAGCAGAAAAATAGATGAAAGAGAGAAGTAAACTTACCTTATTTGTTGAATAACTCAGCTCCTATCTTGGTTCTTCAAACTCAAGGTTTTTGCTCCAACTAGAACTTGAAAAGGAGAAAAATTCAATTAGGGTTTGTGTTCAATTTTTGGGAGGATGTTTGCAAGAGTTTAGGTCTGGTTATTGTTCCCTCTTATCAATGTATTATATGAACGAAATAGGCCTTTAAAAGGTCCATTTGGACGACTCGAACTGGCCCATTTTTGGACTCTCATTTAAGCAAGTAGGTGACATACCTGCTTGTTACCTAGCAGTCTGCGCAGTCTCGCGAAAATGCATATATCTCTCTACTCAGATGACATATTGACAAATGGTTTAATGCGTTAAAAAATAGATTCATAGATCTTCAATTTTATGGGTGGAAAACCCCGTAAATCTAAGTGTATTGGGAGAAAAGAGCAGTTACATTTGACCCAAATTTCAATAAAACCTATGAACGTAACTTGCGATGACGTTCATCGACTTTTGTTCCACAACTCGCTTGACTTCAAAACATATCACACAGCTATCATACGACTAACATAACTCATAACATAACCTCATAATGTTAAGAACCCTAGTCTCACCCCAAAAGTAAATGTTATAACATTCCCAACTTGTCAACTTTCGACGAAACATTATTTTCTTCAATTCCTTAGCTTCTAAACCTTCCAACACTCTTTGTACTTTTGTTCATGATCTTCAATATATATATAACATCCGAGGTAATATGATAACTTACTTTACATACTTTTAATGAGGATCTCATTTTTGGTCTTACATTAGTTTACTTATGATGCACTTTTACGTACGAAAACATAGGGTGTAACAACTATACTAACATGCCACACCAATACTACTTAGGGCCACACACCGTGAAAATCCGTGCACCAATATGCAACAATTCAAATGCACCCAAAAATGGAAAATGACTCAAATGAGAAAATCATCTCGCAAACTCAACAAGTACCACCACAACCGTAGTGCTATGAACCCATCATACATAGTAGAACCAAGACACACGAATCTAACACAAAGGATCATATCTCAAAATACTCCGTTGCAATGTGTGATCCCATCCAAACACTGGTCCATATGAAATACCTCGAGCCACCATGCACAAAATCAACAACTACGCATAATTTGACATTAAGTACCCAAGGTGCATGACCATAATCACGGAGGAACCAATAACACAGTACCACAGTCCTGAAAGAACATACCAAATGCATAGTCAATCATTAACACCCTAATACCCACCTCGCTCAATTTTCGCTATAAGGCCCTATTAGAACCGCACCGTGTGTGTATATAACCAACAAATCCTAACCCCTCGTAGCATAGATGAGTAACTCCAATGATCCAAATTACTTGTTGCTCCATTCTGAATAACTTGAACTTCTTTTGACTGCCATATTTGCAAGAACATCTTTCTTTCCAAATTGCCCAGCAAATAATAGTGGGGGTAATTTGAAGAATCAACTTATGAACTATATTTCGCTCCTTAACTTGCCACCACTTGTTAATAGTATATCTAACTGCCCTTTGATGATGTATGATTCTTAAGGGGGATCCTATTAATATCCATATATAACTAGATGTTTCTCCTTAATTCCATGAAAACATGTTGAATAGTTTTATTTTCAGGATTAGCACTACAGTTACATCTGGAAACTATTTGTATTCCAAAGTTGACTATCACATCATTGATTTATATCTTTCATTTTCCTAATTCCTATACCTCCCCCGTCAATAGGAAAACATAGGTTCTTTCATGATCTCCAATGGTACTTATTATGGTCACCATCAGTGCCTAGAAGAATTTACAAAGTGTTTCTCAAGGAAATAAAACGTGGCTTTAGGTGGATTCATAGAAGAGAGGGTATATATAGGAAGATATTGGAGGACACTTTTAATAAGAATAAGCCTACCTCCATAAGAAAGCATCTTACCATGCCAATCATTGGATCTTTTAATGACCTTGTGAACCAAATTGTCAAAGTAAGCAATTTTCTTTCTTTCCACATAAAGAGGACAACAAAGGTAATTGAAAGGAATATACTTGTCCATAAAGCCTGTGCGATCTCTCATTCTATTAATTCTGACGGCACAAGTGTTAGGGGCAGTCAAAAAAAAACTTTTATCTCTATTGACCAACTGACCTGAGCACATCTCATAGGCCTTAAACACTTTCATAATTATCTTAATAAAGGTAATATTACCACTACTAAAGACAATAATATCATCAGCGTAGGCAAGATGGTTAATAATAGACCCCTTGCAAGGCATAGAGAAAGGAGAAAAATTGCTATCATGATTCAGATTACTCAGAGACCTAGAAAGGACATCAACTGCAATAATAAAGAGAGATGGGATATGGGGTCCCCTTGTTTCAAACCCTGTGAGGATGTAAAGAATCTGGTTCTATTACCATTAATAATAATAGAGTACCAAACTCTGGAAATAAGATTATTGATCAAGTCAATCCAAACTTTTAAAATCCATATTTCGTAAGAACTGATGTAATAAAGACCCATGATAATCTGTCGTAAGCTTTAGCCATATCTAATTTGATAACAATATTACTTCAAGTATTCTTCTCAAAAATATTTTTAATAATTTCTTGAGCCAAAAGGACGTTTTTAGTGATAAATCTATCCTTTACAAAGCCCATTTGATTTTCACAAAAAAGTTTTGAAAGCAAAGGATTCAACCTTATAGAAAGAATTTTATAAATAATTTTATTGGTAAAATTGGAAAGGCTGATATATAGGCCTGAATTCAGAGAAATTGGTAGGAACATCAATCTTAGGAATTAAAGCAAGGCGAGTATGAGAATAGAATTTGGTAAGTTTTTTACCATTGAAGAACTCCCTGACAAAAGCAATGATATCATGTTTGATGATGTACCAACAATGTTAAAATAAAGTACCATTATAATTGTCTGGACCAGCTGTACTATCTACACTTAAACTGAATACAGCTTTCTTGATTTCATATTCATTAGGAATCGCAGATAACTTCATGTTATCTTCATCAGAAATGCACTTTGGAATACAGTTTTAAAGGTTGGGGTTGAGGGTGGGCTTGGCAAGATTGAATAGGGAATCAAAGTATTTAACAAAACCCTTAGCAATGTTGTTTTCTTTTTGTATCCACTTGCCCACGTGGTTATTAATCCTGTGAAGTTGGAGTCTTCTTCTCTTCTCTGAGAAGACTATGAAAGTACTTGGTATTACCATTTCTGCTTCTTGCTTTTTTATCAGTGTTTTGTGGTATCGGATTGGTTGGATCAAATCCGGAATGATTTTGATAAGGTTTGAGGCAGTTAGTCTTTTTTTAGGAAGCTTGGGTTAGAAAAGTCAACCGGATGTTGACGTATGTGTTAGAGGGCTCGGATGTGAGTTCCGATGGTTCGGTTATCTTTGGGAGGTTATTTTTGACTTAGGAGTGTGATCAGAATGAATTTTGGAGGTTCGGAGTAGATTTAGGCTTGAATTGGCGAAGTTGATATTTAGGTGATTTTCGGTTGATAGGCGAGATTTGGATATAGGGGTCGGAATGGAATTTCGAGAGTTGTAGTAGTTCTGTTGTGTCATTTAGGATGTGTGTACAAAATTTAAGGTCATTCAGACGTGGTTTGGTTGGATTTTTCATCAAAAGCGCAATTCGGAAGATTTTAGAAAGTTTGGCTTGAATCCGATATGTTTTAGTCGATTTGATGTTGTTTGACGTGTTTTGAAGATTTGTTCAAGTTTGAATAAGGTATTAGGATATGTTCATACTTTTGGTTGAGGTCCCGGGGGGCCTCAGGGTGATTTCAGATGGTTAACAGAGAAGTATAGAATTTGTTGCAGCTGCTGAAATTGCTATTTCTGGTATTTTTGCACCTGCGGATTGGGGACCGTAGGTGCGGCGCCGCATAAGTGGAAGGTTGGCCACTGAAGTAGATTTTGGAGAGGTCGTCAGGAACCGTAGAAGCGGTTGGAATAACGCATCTGCGATCTCGCAGATGCGGAAAGGAGAGTTTAAGTGAGGATCGCAGATGCAGTGGTTTTGACTGTAGATGCGGTACTGCAGAAGCAGGAATATAGCCGCATATGCAAAAATGTCTGGACAGAAGGTATAAATTGTGGCCTTCGTGAATTTTGAGCTATTTCACCATTTTTATCTCGGCTTTGGAGATTTTTGGGCGATTTGAAAGATGGATTTCAAGGGAACTTCATTGAGGTAAGGAAGTTGGACTTAAACTCATTCCATGCTGTTATTTCACGAATTAGAGCTAGAAATTATGGAAATTAAGGGTGAAATTTGGGGAAACTAGTGCTTGGGAACATAGGCCTTTAATTGAGGATTTGAAGGATCATTTGGGGTCGGATTTCTGAACTTTTGATATGTATGAACTCATGGGAGATAAGGAATCTATTGATGTAAAAATTATTGAATTCCTAGACGTGGGCCCGAAGGTCGGGTTTTGGTAATTTCGGGATTTGTGTAGTATTTTGATTATTTTCGTGTGGGCTTCGTTCCCTTAGCATATTTTGACGCCCCCGTTCTGATTTCGGATAGATTCGACGCGAGTGGAGGCTGATTTGAGGGGCAAAGGCATTGCGAGCTAGGGATTTGGCCGGTTCGAGGTGAGTGATGATTGTAAATGATGTTCTGAGGGTATGAAACCCCGGACTTGCACATCGTTGTGCTATATTGAAGTGATGCACATGCTTGATGATGAGCGTGGTCTCGTGCACTGTTGAGGATTGTGACTTGGTCCATCCTGAATGACTATTTTACCGCGTATTTGACTGAAATCTATTTGCTATCATCATGATTTGGGTTGAATGCCATATTTGGGCCTTGTGCCAACTATTTGAACCGTTCAGGGATTTTTACTGGTATTTCCTCACTGTTTTGACTTTTTACTTGAACTCAGTCATGTTATATTTCACTGTTTTCGTACTCAGCCATGTTTACTCTGTTTTAACACTTTCATGATCCTTTAAATGATATTGTGGGCTGAGAATCATGTTTAACTATTGCCCGAGTGGCTTGTGAGGATTTTGACTGTATGAGGCCGAGTGCCTGAGATATGTACGCCGCGAGGTGGCTTGATTGATATGAGGCCGAGGGACTAGTGATGATGCCACGAGGTGGCTTGATACTGCGCTTGGGCCGTAAGGGGCCCCTCCAGGAGTCTGTACACCCCCAGAGAGCGCGAGTACCCATTGTGATGTGAGATTGAGCCCGAGGGGCTGGTACTGTTCTGAGATGTTGCCCGAGGGGCAGATTTGTTGATACTACGCCCGAGGGGCGAGCCTTTTTGTGTTTACTTTTCGTAATTAACTATCAATTACCTGCTTAATTATTGAAAAAGGCTTTTCATGAAACTATGTTTGAGTTAAAGGATTTTTCCTATCTTTTACTGATTTATTGATTTTTAAATGGTTTTACTGCTTCATTATGGAATGCTTTGTGCCTTACGTGATTTATTGCTTTCAGTCTTTATTTACATTTATTAGTCACTGAGTTTGAGTACTCACTTTACTCCCTGCACCCTTGTGTGCAAATTTAGGCGTTGCTGATCCTGCTTGTGCGAGTTGAGAGGTCCCGATAGATATCGGAGTCTATGAGGTAGCTGTTTGACGTTTGCAGTCCCTTGTTTCTCCCTTTTATAGACTCTTCAGACTTGTATTACGACTCATAGATGCTCATGACTAGTGACACCCCGGTTTAGGGCTGTGTTGGGTTGTCCTTCCGCATATTTATGATATTATCTACTACTTAGTATTATTTAATCATGTTTTAGACTATTTTCTTGTTGTTTAACTATTCAGCATCGAATTGGGAATAGTTGGCTAGCCTTGTCTTCACGAGAGGCGCCATCACGACTGGGTTTGGGTTTAGGGCCGTGACAAGTTGGTATCAGAGCCTAGGTTACATAGGTCTCACAAGTCATGAGCAGGTTTAGTAGAATCTCGCGGATCGGTACGGAGGAATCTGTATTTATCCTCGAGAGGCTGTAGAACCTTTAGGAAAAACTTCATATTCTTGAAATTCTTGTCGTGAAAATTTGTTGATCCGAGTGCTAAACTTCTTTTGTTCTATTTTCTCACCGATAGTGAGGACATGCATGCTACCGGTCAGGGTGGACGACCACCAGTACCACCAGCTGTGGCCACCAAAGGCCGATGACGCGGCCGTGGTCGCGGTAAGGGCAGAGCCGCGAGCAGATCCACCAACTGCCCTAGTTCAGGATCAGGTCCTAATTATGGACACTCCAACAACACCAGCTCAGACACCAGTTGTGTCCATTGTGATTTCAGGTCTTCAGGAGGCCTTTGCTCAGATCTTATCAGTTTGAACTGGCCTAGATCAGGCGGTTCCATCCACTACAACCACATCTACTTCACGGGCCGGGAGAGGTAATCAGACTCCCGCCGCTCGCACACCTGAGTAGGTCATGCAGGGACTTCAGACGTCGGGGGCACATCCAGCCCAGCCGGTTACAGCTGCTCAGGACTATGTAGTTCCTGCTATGCCGGAGGATGAGCAGCATAGGTTGAAGAGGTTTGGTAGACTGCAGCCTCCGACCTTCAGTGGCACAGAGGGAGATGATGCCCAGGGTTTCCTAGATAAGTGTCACAGGATGCTTCGTACAGCAGGTATTCTAGAGACCAGCGGGGTCGCTTTCATTACTTATCAGTTTTCAAGAGCTACCTTTACTTGGTGGGAGGCTTTTGAGAGGCTTAGGCCTGTTGGTACAACACCCCTTACCTGACAGCAGTTCTCTGTTCTCTTTCTAGAGAAGTATGTGTCGCAGTCCTGTAGAGAGGAGCTGCGTAAAGTGTTTGAGTGGTTCTGTCAGGGAGAGATGATGGTGATGCAGTACGAGATGAGGCTCTCTGAGTTAGCACACCATGCTATTTGGATGGTCCTGATAGATAGAGAGAGGATTAGGAGCTTTGGTGATGGCCTCACTTATCAGCTTCATATTCTCATGACCAGGGAGAGAGTGGTTGGTGCTACTTTTGAGGAGGTTGTGGATATTGCCTATGAGATTGAGTTTATTCATCTCCAGGAGCGAGAGGAGAGGGAGGCCAAGAGGCCTCAAGGATCTGGTAGTTATAGTGGTACTTCTTTGAAGGGTCAGTTTCTGCACGACAAAGGCCGTCCATTCAGGCATGCTCAGCTAGCTTGCCCAGGTTATCGTGGGGCATCATCGGGCCATGGTTCTCACAGTTCTCATCAAGGCCAATCATCACTTAGTGCCCTTCCAGCTCAGAGTTCGTCCCGTGCTCCATCAGTTCAGGGATCTTCTATGCCGAGTGCATCTGCTAGTCCCTCCGGTGTAAGGGGTTCCCTTCAGTCCCCTTCTCTAGCACCTGGGAGTTGTTATGAGTGTGGTATGATGGGTCATATGTGGAGGCAGTGCCCTCGTCGTCTTGCGAGCTCAACCTAGTAGAGGGGCCAGTCATCTGCTTCAGCGCCAGTTACTTCACCACCACCACCCCCATCTAGCTAGGGGTGGAGGTCAGTCAGCTAGGGGTCGCCCCAAAGGGGAAGGTCGATCAGGTGGCGGTCAGGCCCGTTTCTATGCACTTCCAGGCAGACCCGATACTATTACTTTAGATGCTGTTATTACAGGTATTGTTTCAGTCTGCCATAGAGATGCCTCTATATTATTTGATCCCGGTTCCACCTTTTCTTATGTGTCATCATACTTTGCTCGTTATTTGGGTACACCCCATGAGTTTCTTGCTTCACCTGTTCATGTATCTACCCCGGTGGCAATACTGTTGTTGTAGAACGTGTGTACCGGTCGTGTGTGGTGACTATTAGGGGTCTGGAGACCCTTTTGTATGTTTTATTATTGTGTATAGTGGATTTTGATGTCATTTTGGGCATGGATTGGCTATCTCCTTGTCGTTCTATTCTAGACTATCATTCTAAGACAGTCACATTGGCTATACCGAGTGTGCCACGAATTGAGTGGCGAGGTGTGACTAATTATGTTCCCAGTAGAGTGATCTCATTCTTAAAAGCCCAACGTATGGTTGGGAAGGATTGTCTTTCCTATCTAGCTTTTGTGAGGGATGTCGGAGCTGAGAGTACTAGTATTGATTCTGTCCCAGTTGTGAGAGATTTTCCCGATGTGTTTCTTGCAGACCTACCGGGCATGCCACTAGATAGGGATATTGATTTTGGTATTGACCTGGTGCAAGGCAGTCAGCCCATTTCTATTCTGCCGTATCGTATGGCACCAGCAGAGTTGAAGGAATTAAAGGAGTAGCTTTAGGAACTCCTTGATAAAGGGTTCATTCAGCCTAGTGTGTCACCTTGGGGTGCTCCGGTTCTATTCGTGAAGAAGAAGGATGGCACTATGAGAATGTACATCGATTATAGGCAACTGAACAAGGTAATAATTAAGAACAAGTATCCTTTGCCTCGCATTGATGATTTATTCGACCAGCTTTATAGAGCGAGAGTGTTCTCCAAGATTGATCTACGTTCAGGTTATCACCAGTTGAAGATCAGCGACTCGGATATTCTTAAGACAACTTTCAGGACCAAATATGGTCATTTTGAGTTCTTGGTGATGTCTTTTAGGCTGACTAATGCCCCAGCAGTGTTCATGCATTTGATGAACAATGTGTTTTGGCCTTATCTTGACTCATTTGTCATAGTCTTCATTAATAATATTCTGGTATATTCACGTAGTCAAGAGGAGCACGTGGAGCATTTGAGAGTTGTGTTGCAGAGATTGAGAGAGGATAATCTTTATGCAAAATTCTCTAAGTGTGAGTTTTGGCTTAGTTCAATGGCTTTCATAGGGCACGTGGTGTCCAGCGAGGGTATTCAGGTTGATCCGAAGAAGATAGAGGCGGTTTAGAGTTGGCCCAGACCGTCCTCAGCCACAGAGATTCGCAGCTTTCTTGGTTTGGCAGGCTATTATCGCTGGTTTGTTGAGGGATTCTCATCTATCACATCGCCCTTGACCATGTTGACTCAGAAGGGTGCTTCATTTGTATGGTCGGACGAGTGTGAGGAGAGCTTTCAAAAGCTCAAGATAGCCTTGACCACAGCTCTAGTGTTGGTTTTGCCATCAGCTTCAGGTTTACATACTGTGTATTTGATGCTTTGAGAGTTGGTATTGGTTGTGTTTTGATGCAGGAGGGTAGAGTTATTGCTTATGCTTCTCGTCAGTTGAAGCCCCATGAGAAGAACTACCCCGTTCATTATTTGGAGTTGGCTACCATAGTTCACGCGTTGAAGATTTGGAGACAATACTGGTATAGTGTGTCTTGTGAGGTGTTTATTGGTTATCGTAGTCTCCAACACTTGTTCAAATAGAAGGATCTTAATTGAGGCAGCCGAGGTGGTTGGAGTTGCTTAAGGATTATGATATCACTATATTGTACCATCTGGGAAAGTCCAATGTGGTGGTGAGTATGGGGAGTCTGACATATATTCCAGTTGGGGAGAGACCTATTGCAGTTGATGTTCAGGCCTCGACCAATCGGTTCGTGAGGCTAGATATTTCAAATCCCAGTCGGGTGTTGGCTTGTGTGGTTTCTCAGTTTTCCTTATATGATCGCATCAGATTGCTCCGGTATAATGATCCGTATTTTCTTGTCCTTAAGGACAGAGTTTAGCACGATGATGCCAGATATGTGACCATTGGTGATGATGGGGTGTTGAGGATGCAGGGCTGGATTTGTGTGCCCAATGTGGATGGGCGTCGGGAGTTGATTCTGGAGGAAGCCATAGCTCGCGGTATTCCATTCATCTGGGTGCCGTGAAGATGTATTAGTATTTGAGGCAGCGCTATTGGTGGCAGAGAATGAAGAAAGACATTGTGGGATTTGTAGCTCTGTGTCTCAATTGCCAGCAGGTGAAATATGAGCATCAGAGACCGGGTGGCTTGCTTTAGTAGATGGATATTCCCAAGTGAAAGTGGGAGAGGATCACTATGAACTTTGTAGTTGGACTTCCACGGACTTTGAGAAAGTTTTATGCTATTTGGGGGATTATGGATCGGTTGACCAAGTCCGCACACTTCATTCCTGTGTGTACTACCTATTCTTCAGAGCGGCTGGCAGATATCTATATCGGGGAGATTGTTCGTTTGCATGGTGTCCCAGTTTCAATCATTTCAGATAGGGGCACTCAGTTTACATCGCAGTTTTGGAAGTCTGTGCAGCGAGAGTTGGGTACTCAGGTTGAGTTGAGCACAACTTTTCACCCTCAGACGGACGGGCAGTCCGAACGCACTATTAAGATATTGGAGGACATGTTGCGTGCTTGTGTCATTGATTTCGGAGGGTCATGGGATCAGTTTCTATCGCTTGCAGATTTTGCTTATAACAATAGCTACCAGTCGAGTATTCAGATGGCTCTATATGAGGCTTTGTATTGGAGGTGGTGTAGATCTCCAGTTGGTTGGTTTAAACCCGGCGAGGCAAGGCTATTGGGGACAGACTTGGTGCTGGATGCCTTAGAGAAAGTGGAGGTGATTCAGGAGAGGCTTCGTACAGCGCAGTCGAGGCAAAAGAGCTATGCTGATCGGAAGGTTCGAGATGTGTCCTACATGGTTGGCGAGAAGGTTCTATTGAAGGTTTCGTCCATGAAGGGTGTTATGAGATTTGGGAAGAGAGGGAAATTGAGTCCTCAGTTCATTGGGCCTTTTGAGGTGCTTTGGAGGATTGGGGAGGTGGCTTATGACCTTGTCTTGCCACCTAGCTTGTCGAGTGTGCATCCGGTATTTCATGTTTCTATGCCCCGGAAGTATATTAGGGATCCGTCTCATATTTTGGATTTCAACACGGTTCAGCTGGATGATGATTTGACTTATGATGTGGAGCCAGTAGCTATTTTGGGTCAACAGGTTCGAAAGTTGAGGTCAAAGGATATAGCTTCAGTGAAAGTGCAGTGAAGAGGCGGCCCGTGGAGAAGGCTACTTGGGAACCAAACCGGAGATGCGAAGCAGATATCCTCACCTGTTTGAGGCTTCAGGTATGTTTCTTGACTCGTTCGAGGACGAACATTTGTTTAAGTTAGGGAGGATGTGACGACCCGGCCAGTCCTCTCATGAGTTACCGCTCCGTTTTCCCCATTTCTACTTCTTTATTCTTTGTTATCAGTGTTTTGTGGTATCAGGTTGGTCGGATCGAATCCGGAATGATTTTGGTAAGGTTTGAGACACTTAGTCTCTTTTGAGGTAGTTTGAGTTGGAAAAGTGAACCGGATGTTGACTTATGTTTTAGAGGGCTCGAATGTGAGTTTCGATGGTTCGGTTAGTTTCGGGAGGTGATTTGTGACTTAAGAGTGTGATCAGAATGAGTTTTGGAGGTTCGGAGTAGATTTAGGCTTGAATTGGTGAAGTTGATATTTTGGCGATTTCCGGTTGATAGGCGAGATTTTGATATAGGGGTCTGAGTGGAATTCCGAGAGTTGCAGTAGTTCCGTTGTGTCATTTGGGATGTGTGTACAAAATTTAAGGTCATTCGGACGCGATTTGGTTGGGTTTTTGATGAAAAGCGAAATTCGGAAGATTTTAGAAAGTTTGTCTTGAATCCGATGTATTTTGGTCGAGTTGATGTTGTTTGAGGAGTTTTGAAGATTGGTGCAAGTTTGAATAAGGTATTAGGATATGTTCGTACTTTTGGTTGAGGTCCCGGGGGCCTCAGGGTGATTTCGGATGGTTAACGGAGAAGTTTGGAATTTGTTGCAGCTGCTGAAATTGCTGCTTCTGGTATTTTAGCACCTGCGGATTAGGGACCACAGGTGCGGCACCGCATAAGCGAAAGGTTGGCTGCAGATGCGGATTTTGGAGAGGTCATCAGGAACCGCAGAAGCGGTCGCAGATGCGGAAAGTTTATTGTAGATGTGGAAAGGAGAGTTTAAGTGAGGACCGCAGATGCGGTACCGCAAAAGCGGAAATATAGCCGCAGATGCGAAAATGTATGAACAAAGGGTATAAATTGTGGCCTTCGCAAATTTTGAGATATATCACCATTTTTATCTCGGTTTTGGAGCTTTTTGGGCGATTTGAAAGAGGGATTTCGAGGGAACTTCATTGAGGTAAGGAATTTGGACTTATAACTCGTTCGTATGTTGTTATTTCACGGATTAGAGCTAGAAATTATGAAAAATAAGGGTGAAAACTGGGGAAACTAGGGCTTGGGAACTTAGGCCTTTAATTGAGGATTTGAAGGACCATTTAGGGTCGGATTTCTGAACTTTTGATATGTATGAACTCGTGGGGAGATAAGGAATTTATTGATATAAAAATTATTGAATTCCGAGACATGGTCCCGGGGGTCGGATTTTGGTAATTTCGGGATTTGTGTAGTATTTTGATTATTTTCATTTGGGCTTCGTTCTCTTAGCATATTTTGATGTCCTCTTCTGATTTTAGATAGATTCGACGCGAGTGGAGGCCGATTCGAGGGGCAAAGGCATCGCGACATATGGATTTGGCCGGTTCGAGGTGAGTAATGATTGTAAATGATGTTCTAAGGGTATGAAACCCCGGACTTGCACATCGTTGTGCTATATTGAAGTGACGCATGCTTGATGACGAGCGTGGGGTCGTGCACTATTAGGGATTGTGACTTGGTCTGTCTCGAATGACTATTTTACCGCGTATTTGACTAAAATCTATTTTCTATCATCATGATTTGGGCTGAATGTCATATTTGGGCCTTGTGCCAACTATTTGAACCCTTCAGGAATTTTTACGGGTATTTCCTCACTGTTTTGACTTTTTACTTGAACTCAGTCATGTTATATTTTACTGTTTTTGTACTCAGCCATGTTTACTCTGTTTTAACACTTACATGATCCTTTAAATGATATTTTGGGCCGAGAATCATGTTTTACTATTGCCCGAGTGGCTTGTGAGGATTTTGACTGAGTAAGGTCGAGGGCCTATGTTGTGAGGAAACATTTGATACTGATTATGAGGTCGAGGGCCTGAGATATGTACACCACGAGGTGGCTTGACTGATATAAGGCTGAGGGCCTAGTGATGATACCACGAGGTGGCTTGATATTGCGCTTGGGCCGTAAGAGGCCCCTCTAGGAGTCTGTACACCCCCAGTGAGCGCGGGTACCCATTGTGATGTGAGATTGAGCCTGAGGGGCTGGTATTATTTTAAGATGTTGCTCGAGGAGCGGATTTGTTGATACTGTGCCCGAGGGGTGTGCCTTTATGTGTTTACCTTTCATAATTGACTGACAATTACTTGCTTAATTATTGAAAAGGGCTTTTCATGAAACTATGTTTCAGTTAAAGGATTTTACCTATTTGAGTAAAGATTCTTGCTTGCTCAACCATTGAATGTATTCAGCATAAACTTTGTTGGCCTCTGTTCTACTATTATCAGTATTGGAGTTGGTATGCATCTCATCTAGAAGTTGAACTTTGACTTCCCATTTTCTCACTTGATCATTGATGTCCCCTATATTCGCTCTAAACCCATCTCTTTTACCTGTTGCATTTCAGCCTCCCATTTTGGTACTTGTTCATATACATTCCCGACAACTTCTCTTAACCACTGAGTTAGCCTTTTTCTTAGCATCTTCAACTTTTGCTGGAGTTTCTACATTGAATTTCCTTCAATATTGGTATCTCAAACATCTTTTACTATTTCTTTGAATCCCACCTGATGTATCCAGAAATCTAGAAACCTGAAATAACTCATATTATTATAAGATTTCATCAATAATGGCCTATGATCAAAACCAGTTCTTGCTAGGAGCCCAACAGTATTGGTCTGAAATTGTTGTGCCTAAGCATATTGATGAAAATTCTATCAAGTCTCTTCCAAATCCTCTTTCTCGGTCTTTATTATTGCACCAAGTAAATTTGGATCCCAAGTAGCCAAGATTTGTTACTTCACAATTCTCAATACAACTTGTGAAATCAGAACTTCTCTGGTTTCAGTGGGGTTTTCCTCCTAATTTCTCATCAGGTTCCATAATATTGTTGAAGTCTCCACCAATGTACCAGGGTCCATTAATGGCATTATATGTGTCTTCCAAACTATCCCATAGCTCTTTCCTCTCAGTAAACGTGCATTTAGCATATACTACTGACATAAAAAACTCTTTATCCACCTTACCAATCTTTAGTTTCAAAGTCATTTGTTGTTCCTCATTAGTGATAACAGTAGCTTGGCAATTTTATCTCCAAAAGGACCAAATATGCCTATTAGTATTAGCAAGACAGTGTTGAAACTCTAGAAATTTTATATACTCCTCAATCTGCGCACTGCTTATGAATGGTTCAAAGATAGATACAAAGTCTATTTTACTGATGCCAATCAACTTCTTTAGTCAATGAATGGACTTCTTGGATCCCACTCCCCTTATATTCCACATGATTGTATTAATCATGGAATACTAGGATATTGATCAACTTTGACTCCTTCCTCTTAAGGAAGAGTGTAATTTATCTTTGCTCGTTTTTCCAGTTTTCCTGCACCTACTTCTGCCTCTTGTAGTAGGTGAAATCTCTTGTTGGTTCTATAACTCCTTAAGATGAGTATCAACAGGATCATCAAGTTGCTTATCAAATAAAACATCACATTTTGTGCAAGAGCTTGCAGATACATCTTCGAGCCCCTCTTCCCCTATTTTGTAACATTTTGATTTTGTATTTCTTTCATATTGTTGCATTCTAACTGAACCACTAATTGTATTCTAAGGTTATTTTTAATTTCATATAGTAGACTGCTTGACTCCGAGGTATGACTAGACACGTCCAAGTTGGTGTCGCCTAGTTGCCCCCCCCTTTTGACACTCCTAGAGTCATGGATTCTATCCCTTTTTGCTTGAACGCATTATCTCTAGTTTTATTCTAATCCATGACCATTTTATCAGTGTTGTTTACCTTGACCAACTGTCCACTAGCTATCTCCATAAGACTGTCTTCAATAACGGTCTCTAAGGTGATCTGTTTAGCATCTACTGTAGTAGCATTTGTCTTATTCATGTTGTTTACCTTTGACAAAATTGGTTTAAAACACACAGTACTTGTTTTCTTTGGCATCTTCTTTGTTTTGTTCTTCTTCTTGGTTTTCAATCCTACTTTGGCGTTCTGATACTCATTCTACAAGTCACCCTATTTTGGTTCCCTTTACTTCTTTTTCACCTGTTCATTCATTTCCTTGCTAGCATCTTGTTTTTTATTCTATAATTCAGCTTCTTTTTGTGTCTTTTTATTCTCTTTCACTTGTTCATGCATTTCTTTGTTAGTCTCTTGTTTTTCATCTCTTATTGGTCCCTTCTTATTTTGCCTATTCTTCTTAATAATTGACAGTTGCCAATCCTCATTGTTATTTTTATTTTCACCATCCTTTGTATTGTCTTCATTTGGCTTACTATTGCTTGATTTCCCTGTTTCCTTGACTATTTCTTTGCTTCCTTCATGATTCCTTTTTTCTAATACCCAACAATTAATTAGAGAATGACCCAATTTTCTACAATGCTTATAATATTTAGGTACATTTCACAATCGATCTTTTGTACATACCCCTTAAGAGGAGAATCCTTATCCTCAGATCCGACAAACACACTAGTATGTAGAGGCTTAAGCAAATCAACTTCAACTCTTACCTTGGCATACTAGGTCTTACTTTGGTTTTGGTCACAATGTTCAATGTTAGAGGAGTACCAGCTGGTCCTATTATTTTCTTGGCATAGTGCCATGTATGCATATTAAAAGGCAATCCTAGCAGTAGTGCCCATACGGAGGCAATAGGCAAGTCCTCTTCCGGTTTGAAGTCTGACGTTCATTTTTGAAGCCACATCTGTAGTCCTCAAATCTCCACAACTCTCTTGAATCTCACCACATCAAAATACTCATCATTGGTAAAATTAAGAAAGACATTATAGTTGTCATACACTCCAATCTTCACAGTACCTTTAAGTGCAAATTTTGCTGAAAATTGTGACCTAATTTTGTCAATTTGAGGTCTAATTTTCAGAAATTTGCCTATAATCATCCTCTTGCATTCTTTCGACATTATGCCATAGTGATCCTTAGCTATAAAAATGAATATCAGCATCCCGTTATGGGTCATCCTTCTTGCAATAACAGTTTCTTGCTCCTGGCGAGTCGGTGTCGTAGTAGAGTTCTGAGCAGTGGATAACGTAGTAGCATATGAAGTCTTTCCAAAAAAATTTCCTTGGATCTGGTTCGGCCTAACTTGGGCTTCATTTTGGTATTTTCTATGCACCGGAGGAGTGCCTCCCGGTGGCTCCATCGTAGTAGAGCGTGAAAAATAGCAGCTGAAAAGGTGTAATAATCGTGAGGTTTTTTGGGTATGCGCGTGAAACAGGGAACCAATGCATATTCTTAAGGAAGAATGTAACAGGGTACCTATATCTACCACTTCAATTCAATTTTCCTCCACTGTGCATTTTTTTCTATTCAAAATATTTTATTTTTAATTCAATTCATTAATATTCTTGAAGTCTATATTTCTCTTAATTGTCTCATTAGATTGATTCTATATATCAAGAAATAAGTCCTTTTTATTCCAATAATATATTTTATGAAATTAGTTCATGGCTTCTTATGATTGTAACTTAGCTTTAGGCTATGAATTCAATTGAGTTGCTCTAAGTCCAACCTGTTTTAAATAAGTCCTTTAAATGACAAGATGGATCAATCACGATCATTGATACATATGTGATCCAAATAATACATGATAATCAAAGAAGAAGAAAAGCTTAATGATATGCATTGGTTCCTGTACAAATTCTAAATTTTATACATTCAACACGTTGAAAAGAAGAAAGTTTTCTTTTACATATGTATCTATATTTATCTTCTATGTTGGTTGAAAGTTGGACATCACCATATTTATTTTTTTTCTCTCTCTAGATCTTTACTATCTCAAATGGATATTAACGGCTAAATAGCAATTGAAACCTACTTGCCAAACATCATTGTGTTCCTCCAAGTGTGATGAACACAACCACAGAACGAATAGGAAGCCGATAATCAGTCATAGCTAGGCATACCACTCACAATAGGAAGCCGACAATTATTTTCAAAGACAAAGAATACTATGAAATTATGGTGGAAGAATGCAAATGCACTATTGTCGATAGATTCTTGAAATCTCGACCACAAATTGATAGAATAAGGTTAAGATTCAGAGAACAATTCCGCTGGAAGGGAATGTCAAAATTGGTGTCTATGATAATCTCAATGTATTTCTCGACTTCACTACCGATGAAGATTTTAAAACCATCTGGTACCGAAGGTTTGAAATTGAAGGAAAACATATGTGGCTTCAAAATTGGTCCCCCGACTTTAAACTAGAGGAAGATATCCCAATCGTTCTGGTATAGGATCTCCACCCTAGCCTTCCATTTAATATGCATTCATGGCACTATGTGAAATAAATTCTAAGTTATATTGGTACACCATTCACACTGTATGTTGTGACAAGTGGAAAAACTAGATCAAGTATGGCAAAAGTCAGAGTCGAAATTGACGTCCTTAAACCTCAACTTGAATCTATTTGGGTTGGGTCAGAGGATGAAGAGTCTCCTCTCCAAGGTTTTACCCAAAAGCTGAAATACAAAGGAGTTCCAAAATATTGTAAACATTGTAAGAAGTTGGGACACAACATGATGAACTGCAGATTTTTTGAAAAGAAATCCAACCTTGAAACTAATAGGGAAGTGGAAAATGATAATGCAGGAACTTCATTGATAGCCGTAACATCTGGAATGGATAATTCTAGAAAAGTGATTAAAGAGGCACAAACTTAATCCCCAGTTAAAACAATTGGGTCAAGAGGAAAGGATCAAGCCGTCATAGACAAGGAAAATAAAGTCATCAATGACAATGGCAAGCACATGTTACAGATGCTAATCAACTCCAAGCAAATAACACCACTGCTCACAAAGTAGATCCCACTGAACAAAAAAAGTTGAAAGAAAAAAAAGAAGAAGATTCTAAAGTCAAAAGAATGCCAAAATAGAAGAGCAAAGTAGTATTCAAAACAGTGATCTCGCAAGAAAATCACTGAAAACAGCAAACCAAGAGTTCTGCTTCTACTCAAAATGTACACTCTCTCGCAGTTGTGGAAGAAAATCTTCAGATGCAGGAATTACTCAACACTCCACCTCAACAACAACAACAACTCTTAACGACTAGGGAAGATATCATTGAAAAAGATCGGATGATAGTGTCAAACGAAGTAGCAATGTTATTGCACAGGAAAACGACAATACAAAAGACAAAAGTACTAGTAATATAGCTAACCAGGTGCATCAGGTGGATCCTATTGATGACAGTTGCAACCCCTCTATCCTCCCTTTAGAGATTATCAAACATCCGGGGATTCAATTTATAGTAGAATTGAATGCAACCAGTTTAAACCCCACTTCGGATAACTCTAGGCAATCTAAGGATCCCACTGAAGAACACTTGTTACAAAAATAGTCCCACGACCAAGAAAAAGACAAAGACAATGTTGGAAAAATGTTCAAGATAGCAAGGATTTTAGAAACTGCTCTCCCATGACAAGAGGAAGAAGTCACACTAGAGGATCCAAAACAAGACACAAGAACAAGAATGATCCTTCAAATAGAAGGAATCATATACAGAACACCTTCCCTACAAGTTCTAATGATTAGCACAATTTTTTAGAATATTAGGGCAGTGAGAACCGAAAAAGACATGCACAGGCTGAAACACTTATGCAACATTAACAAGGTTCTACTTGTAGCAATATTTGAGCCTTTCATTGGTAAAGAAAAGCTTGGGGGTTACAGAAAATTCCTTGGTTTCTAACATAGTACTTCCAATTGCAATTGTCACGACCCAAAATCCAACTAGTCGTGATGGCACCTAACTCAAACCGCTAGGTAAGCCAATTAACAACTATCCAATTCCAATGAAATCTAATGACACAAATAAATGAAAGAAAATATCTGAATTTTATACATTTCCCAAAGATTAGTAGTAGAAATCATGAGCTTCTAAGATTTAGAGTTTACAAAGCTTAGTATGGAATAAATACATCATATGTCCAAATGTACATAAACAGATTTCATAAGTTTAGGTCTACCATGAACAAGAGACAACTGTAACTTGAACGCATGTACGCCTTCAATTCTTGCTTCCGTCATACACAGCAACATCAACATCCAAAATATGCACGCAAGATACAAAAGTGTAGTATGAGTACAACTGACCCCATGTACTCAATATGTAACAATCCTAACCTTAAATTGAAAGTAATGATGAGCTAGAACAGAGATCGGAGTCCAACACCAATAGCCAACAACAGTTCATAACAAAATAATAATAATAATGGTATAGGAAACATACTCAGAAACAAGATGCTCAATTCGTTCACAGTTTCGAAAAAAATAGGCATGCCTTTCAAGTATATCAGTGCAAACCCAATTCTTTTTTCGAAATCTCCAAAATATGAGTAGGTTTGTAAAACTGTAATTTTTCCCAAAACTTTTCAACAATAGATAAGATGTTTTATTATCAAATTGCGTGAGGAAAATACATCTATACACCTACATGTCAATGTGTATGAGAAGTCATGAATGACGTGATACCGTACAACATGAGAAAAATGAATCTTTATGCATGTATGTCAAGTGTGCATGTCAAATGAGATGCAACTCAGTGATAAAACCATATGAATACTCTCAAAGTATCAATTCACTCAGTCCTCCCAGTCACTCAGTCCTCATAGTCACTCAATCCTCCCAATCACTCGGCACTTGCACCCAGTAGGTACCTGCACTCACTAGGGGTGTGTACAGACTACAAAGGAGTTCATTCAGCCCAAGCGCTATAATAATCCAATTATGGCATGAATCAATAATAACTGTTGTGACATGCAGCCCGATCCTATAAATATCGATAGGCCATCAGCCTCACTCAATCATCAATTTCTCTAGTCTCTCGGGCTCACAATTTCATGAAAATCAGCCCAAAATAATGATATGATGTATCAATTAATAGCAACATAGACTGAGATATAATATGCGAATGAATGATTATGACTGAGTATATAACTGCAATTTAAGTAAAATAACTCCACAATAGATATGACCTCAGTGGGTCCCAACAGAATAAACATATAGCCTAAACATGATTTCTAACATGGATCACAACTCAATTACCCTAACACGTAGAAATCTCATGGATAAAACAAGATTAGGTAACTACATAGTACTACAAAAACAACCGAGTCATAATTCACACGGTGCACGCCCCCACTCCTGTCACCTAGCATGTGCATCACCTCAACACCAAACACATAACACGTATATTCAGGGATTCATACCCTCAGCACCAAGTTTAGAAGTGTTAGTTACCTCGAACAAGCCAAATCCAATACCGAGCAAGCCAAATGATGATCCAAAAATGCCATCCCGCACGTACCGACCTCCGAACGGCTCGAAACTAGTCAAAATCAACTCAAATACATCAACTAATGCCTAAGAAAATAATTTCAAATGATAAAGGTCGAATCGTTAATCAAAAACCCAAACCGACCAGAAGTCAAACCCGTGCTTGTGCCTCGGAACCCGACAAAACTTACAAAATATGATAACCCATTCAATTACCAGTTCAACCATACTAGTATTACTCAAATCCGACTCCGAATAGATGTACAAAACTTAATAACTCATTCTATGAAACTTTATGCAAAAATCCCCAATTTCTCTTTTGAAATCCTCAACCAAATACCAAAAATGAAGATAAATTCATGATATAAAATAAAAATGAGTAGAGAACACTTACCCCAATCCATATGGTGAAAATTACTTCAAAACTCGCCTCAATCCGAGCCCCAAATCTCAAAATATGATAAAAGAACCAAAAGCCTCAATTTTGTAGCTTCTGCTCAGAAAATTCCGTAAACGAGATTTTATGAACATGAGGTTAATTGGGGATGTGTAATCTATTATGAACAACTATTAAGACTAGAGATGTGGTTATGGTCATACATATGATGTGCTTCATGTCAAGATATCATTGTGATAATACCGTGCCTGTAATGCAGAGATTAGTGTTATTGATATATACATTCTAGTGCCTTGTTGGGTTGTGGATATGTTGTCAGGAGTTGTTTTGGTGTTAATCTGACAAGTAGATAGGCCCAATTACAGGGGAGACTCTGCCGAAATTTCTGAAAAATTTGGGAGTTAGAAAAATTTGGGGCATTGAGATGTGCGAAGAAAGAGATAAGTTACATTGTGTATGTAAGGATTAATGACCCTAAGTGGGGGAAAATGTAATATCCCGGGGAAAATTTTGAAGTATTTAAGCGCTATTAAAAGTTTATGTGTGTTGACATGAGACTAATACCGTGTGTTGATGTGAAGAATTGGACCATTCTGAAATTTTTTGGAGATTAAGAAATTTGGTCTTAAAGTTACAAATATGGATAAAGGAAATAATCTCAACTGAGTTGGTGTTATCGGGCTTGTGTCGAATGCGGTAACATGATATCAACCAAGAGTAAATGTGTAAAAGTAAAATCATCAATTTGGCAACCTCGGAATAATTCTTAGTACGTTCGAGGACGAACGTTTCTTTTAGAGGTGGAGAATGTGATAACCCAAAATATCATCTTTAAATTAAAAAATCATCTCGGTATTTTAAGACCTTGAAAAGTGCTATCAATAATTCCTCGACTTGCATGCGCAGTCCGTATAATTTTCCGGAAGGTTTTTGTATGAAAAATGGATTAAATTATGAATTAGAGCTTTAAAACTCAATTGAGTTGACTTCGGTCAATATTTTGAGCAAACGAAACCAGATCCAAGTTTTGACCATTCCGGTAGTCCCGTATCGTGATTTGGGACTTGGTCATATGCCCGAAATCGAATTCAGAGGTTCCTAGATCAAATTATTGCCATTTAACGGAATCTAGAAATTTAAGGCTAAAGTTTTCTTAAGTTTTACCGGCGATTTGACTTGAGCAAACGACCCTGGAATGAAATTTTGATGATTTTAATAGTTTCGTATGGTAATTTTGGACTTAGAAGCATGTTCGGATTTGGATTTGGAAGTCCGTAGGTATTCAGCACATTTTGGCGAAACTTGGAAAATAGAAGATTTTTGGAAAAGTTTGACCGAGAGTTGACTTTTTGATATTAGGGTCGGAATCCGATTTTGAAAAATTGGAACAGCTCCATTATGTTATTTATGACTTGTGTGCAAAATTTGAAGTAATTCCGGATTGATTTGATATGTTTCGGCGCAAAAATATAGAAGTTGGAAGATTTGAAAACTCATAATTCAATTCGATGCGCGATTCGTAATTTCGGTGTTGTTTGACGCGTTTGAAGCCTTGATTAAGTTTGTATTGTATTTTGGTACATGTTGGTATAATTGGTTAAGGTCCCGAGGGCCTCGGGTGGATTTCGGAAGGTTAACGGAATGGAAATCGGACAAAAAGGGTTGCTGGAATTTTCTGCTGCAGAAGCTATCTTGGACAGCAACTGTGCAATCGTGGAGCCTATTTTGGAAGCTTATATCTCAAAATACATAAGGAATCTGTAGATTTACAAAACATGAAAGTTGTAGCCCTTTCATTCTAGTTTCCAGAAAGCTAAACCATTAATAATTTTGATATTTGTACAGAACGTTATGATCGACTTAATAAGAGTTGGTAAAGCTGTTTTGAAATTTTCCAGAAATGTTTGATGCGAGGAGGCTACTTTGGAAGCTTATATTTCGACATATATAAGGAATCTGAAAATGTACAAAACATTAAAGTTGTAGCCCTTGCATTCTAGTTTTCAGAATATTAAACCGTTCATCATTTGGACATTTGTACAGAAAGTTATGACCAATTGAATAAGGGCTGGTAAAGCTGTTTCTAGTAGACTTTTAGTGACGACTTTTAGTGACGAAAATGGCTTTTAGTGACGGATGTGCAGAAACACTTAACCACAAAAATCAGTCACTTTGCCATTTCGTTTTGGAATTTTTGGAGCTCGGTTCTTGGGCGATTGCGATTTTCACGTGAAAACATTGGGGTAAGTGTTCCTTATCCTATATTGATTATATTTCATGATTCCATACGCATTTACATCATGAATCCAGGAATTTATGGAAGAAAAATCAGATTTTCAGCCAAATTTTCCAAAAACAAAAATTTAAGATTTGAAAGTCAATCCGATATCGGAATTTAGTAATTTTGGTATGGTTGGACTCGTGGCTGATGGGTTGTCGGATTTTGTGAGTTTCGTCGGATCCCAAAACGTGGGCCCCACGGGCGAATTTTTAGTTCAATTTCGGATTTTTAATGGAAAATGTAGAATTTCATATGGAATTATTTTCTATAATATTTATTGACTGAATCGAATTGTTTATGAATAGATTTGAGATTTTCGGGCACGAATTCGCGAGGCAAAGGCTTGTTGGAATTTTGAATTGGTTGCAAAGCGAGGTAAGTGTTTGGTCTAACCTTAGCTTGAGGGATTAGGAGTTGTGTCCTATTTGCTATGTGTTATTTGTTGAGTACGACGTATAGGCATGGTGACGAGTATCTATACGTTGGTGTCAAGCATGCCCGTGAGTCTTAAAGTAAAATTGTTGTATTCTAAATAAATGTTACGAATGCCTAAGTTGTTGGTTCTCTGTGTTGAGCAAGGATTATGATAATTCTCAAGGAGATTACTTATGATTGAGTGTTGGTGGTAGTTGAGGTAGTTAGATGTTGGAACAAGTTTGGTTATAGCTGATTTTCCCTTGCCAGGACGCATTTACTTTTACTATCGACTCCTTTGCCGGGATAGTGTTGTTCCTTTATAGAAATATTAATGTTCCCTTGCCGGGATGTTATTGAAAGATTAATGTTCCCTTGCCGGGATGTTGTTATATTGCTCTTGTTCCCTTGCCGGGATTCTTTGTGATTGTTGTTGATTTGTAACTGGGAGCGGGTGGCACGCCTGCCACAAGATAAATGAAATGGGGGCGGGTGGCATGCCTGCTACAAGATAAATGAAATGGGAGCGGGTGGCACGCCTGCCACAAGATAAATGAAATGGGAGCAGGTGGCGTGCATGTCACAAGATAAATGAAATAGGAGCGGGTGGCATGCCTTCCACAGATAAATGAATGGGAGCGGGTGGCACGCCTGCCACAAGATAAATGAAATGGGAGCAGGTGGCACACCTGCCACGAGATACATGAAATGGGAGCAGGTGGCACACCTGCCACGAGATACATAAAATGGGAACAGGTTGCACGCCTGCAATGAGATAAATGAAATGGCATGCCTGCCACAGGATACATGAAATGGGAACTGGTGGCACACCTACTACGAGATATATGAAAATAATGGGAGCGGGTTGCACGCCTGTAACGAGATACGAGAAATGGGAGTGGCTGTGTTTACATGTTATGAACAATTCAAGTATATTAACTGTTTAGATCCTTTGTGTTGGAATCCATAATGTTTACAATACCTCGCCTTATTTTTTTTATATGTTCAATACTTCAAATTTCAGCAATTGTTATATTTTTAACTCAATTGGTTTCTCAACTAAATTTTTCTTAAACCATTTGAGGTTGTACTTTACTTAAAAAGGAATTTCTACTATGTTTTCTTTATCAAATGATTTCTAAAAATAACTTCATCTTTTCTTGTTGATTTCCTAATTGGGTTGGAAGTTGTACTTTACTTTATGTTAAGTGAATGAGGCTCCTTGAACATTCTTAATTGTATTGGGTTATGGAACCTATGAACTGAGTAACATGAGGATATTGTTGTGCAATGTGAGGCAGAAATATGTGGGCACAAGGTGCCGGGGAAAATATTATGGTCTTATTTAATGGCACGTGAGTTGTCTGTGCGGTTGTGATATAAATATGGGCACGAGGTGCCGTGAAAATATGAAAGTGGGCTGAGACCTATATTATTTATGATTATGAAATGAGGCGTCACAAGGTGACCTTTACTCAAAAGAATTATATTCGAAAGGTGCTTATTTGAAAGATATTTAATTGAGGAAAATATATTCGAAATATATTTATTGAAAAGCATATTATCTTAGAGATTATTACTTGAAGGATTTATAGGCGAAAGATTTATATTTGAAGGACTTGATTAATTGATTGCACTTTTATTTATTATTTGTTGAGGAACATTTATGGTATTCTTTGGTATTTTTCAAATATTTGTCAAAAGGGGAAGGGATTTGTCAAAAAAAAAAGAGTTCTGAAGTTGTTCTTTTCCAGTTCGTTCATAAAAAAAAATGAAATGAAGTTGATTTCTTTCTTTTAAAAAATCAGAAAAAAAGGAACACAAAATCTCATCTCCTTCCTCCCTGATTTTGGTTCTTAAGAATGGAGTTCGATTGATTCAAATCGAGTATGTTTATTCGAGTGTTTGTGGCTGGTTTGAGGTTCCGCTTGAAAATCTGCTCCTAGGTTCGATTGGTAGTAGCCCAGTTCATTTTTTTTTTTGGAAATCTCCTTTGAGGAAATCACTGTTTTAGCTGCTGTTGAACACTCTATTGAACTCTTCGAGCCTTAGCCTTTGATTTCAACTTCCTTTGGCTAATGTTGAGCTGTATTTTGCTATCTGAGGTACGTTTGTTGTTGTAATAATAAAATGATCACTGTTTGATGTTCTATTGCTATTAAATCTGCACATATGTTCTCATTTCAATTTTATTTGTTAACTACATTATTTGCAAATTGAGGTTGTGTGCTTGATGAAATTGTTTTTTTATTATGTTGTAAATCTTAGTAGCTTCATGAAAATGAGTAGCACCAATCTGGTGGCCTGCGTAAGTAGTCCAGAATTTGAATCACTGATCAGTAATTTAGTATAAATTGATAATTTTCATGTGCCTAACATAAGTCCTAATATGAGTTGAAAATGCGTTTTACAAAAATGTTGTATTCTATGTCTTGCCACCTTGAATCATTGAGCTTAATCTTATATTTAAAGGCTGGATCCGATTGAAATGGCATCTGTACAGATGAAATGCATTGGTTTGCTAAGATTATTATGCTTGCTAGTTGAATTGTCTCTTTCAAATTCATATTTTGTTTTCCGCTTCTTTTAGATTTTTTTTAAGTATTTGATACATCGTGATGGCCTTTTGAAACGGTGTCTACATTTGTAGGATTGACAACAAACTTTAAGTTATTGATTTGTAAATGAATTTAATCTGTTGAGACCTAAGTTATAAGAACAAAAGAATGGGATATGGGTTTTAGAAAATCCACTGTTTGTTTCGTTAATAAGCCACGAGTCAAAGGCGGCATTAAAGAAAAGTTTGTGACGCAAATTATAAATACATCATAGCTTGCTTTATCCGTGATTAATAAATCATCGTGACTATGGGTACGGTTCCCGTTACATATTCATGGTCATGATACCCAATTCTAAAATTCGGGGTGTGCCATTAGTTGAATTTTTTATGGCCCTCGCAAACTTGAAAGTGCATAGTTACTTTAGGCGCGCAATTTAACTTAATTTCCTTAAGCTCGGGTGTGCATTTCATATGACCCAAATTCAAATCCTAACAATGTTAAATAAAATGTGTCTCGCACTACGGGTATATTTCATGTTGCGCGGTCCAAAAATGTGTTTTAGATGACGTTGAAATCTTCCTTAAAATTTTAAATAAAAGCGGTTATAAGGTTAAAATTGAACCATAAGTTAAAACATGTATTAAAATCAAGTAAATTGGCCAAATATAACAGTTGAGCGATCGTGCTAGAACCACAGAATCCGGGAATGTCTAACACCTTCTCCCGGGTTAACAGAATTTCTTACCCGGATTTCTGTGTTTGCGGACTGTAAAACAGAGTTAATCTTTTCCACGGTTTGGGATTTGAACCGGTGACTTGGGACACCATAAATTATCCCATGTGGTGACTCTGATTCTTAGATAAATAATCCCGTTTCAATTGCCACTTAAGTTGGAAAAAAACTCCCTTATACCCTTTCCGAGGTAGGTAAAAAAGAGGTGTGATAGCTCTGGCGACTTTGTTGGGGATCGAACCCAGAATCTCTGGTTCAGGGTTCAAGAATTCGAGCTTGGAATAATTGTTATATTTGGCTTTATGTATTATCTGGTTTTATTACATGTTTGGGCCTAATGTGCTAAATATTTCTTTTTACCGCTTTGATATTGTTTGGACTGTATATAAATTGTTACGAAACTCTCCTCTCTCTAAGACTTTTAAATTATCTAGGAAGTGTGCACTTCATGTGACTTCTTTTCTTTTAGAGTCATATCCCAATTTTAGAACGAGGTTCGGAGAAGTTGCAAAGCCGGTGAAGCTTCTGTATTCCCGGTACGCTCCCCCCCCCCCCGGCTCGAGCTGTCCTCTCGGGTAAGCCAGGTCTAGAACAAATAAACCCAGGTTTTTAAACCTAGAATAACATAGCCTCATGTCGGATCCCTAGTAGAAACGCTTGTTTGCATCACGTGCATCTGACTTTGGGGACTTAACACAGGGGTTGGGTCCGTCTAGGACAAGTGTACCCAAAATAACAGACCATCTTGATGCATCCTATGTGCTACATGTTGCATTTCTTCAAGGGTAAAAGGGTCATTTGGCGGACCAATGATAGTTAAGGGAAAATGAAAAAAGGAAAAAATGAGAAAGAAAAGAGGTTGAAGTATAAAAATAAAGCAAGTGGGGCCTAGTTATAATTTTCTTGCACACCTTTTCAAAAAAAAAATGAAAATGAAAAAATCCAAAAAAAAAAAAGAGTTTGCATTTTTCCCGTCATTTTTTTTAAAAGAAAAGGAAAAAAAGAAAAGAAAATCCAAAAAGATGTTTACATGTTTCATCATTTTATTTCAAAACAAAAGACAAAAAAAATATTTTTTTTCTTCTCTGAATTTAGTTGTTATTTTTATTTCTCGCCCGTATCCAATTTTCCCGAACTACACATACTTGATTCTCGTATTTTGGGGCGTGATACGTAGGCAACCCACATAGGGTCCGATCTTCCTAGTAAATCTTAGGTTCTTGGCTTTGCGGGGTCTTAGCCAAATTTTGCACTTCTAGCCACCTTTTGGCTAAATAAGTCATTTTGCAAAAATAGTCTCAATAATATCTTGCACGTGTCCAGTAGCGAGTGTTATTGTCTCACATTGCGTTGGTTTAAAGCTTTCTCATACAGGTATGGATCTACTGTGACGACCCGGCCCGTCGTCTCATGAGTTACCGCCTCATTTCCTCCATTTTTATGCTTCTTCATGTTTCGTTATCGGTATTCGGTGTTAGAGTTAAATCGGATTGGCTTTGATAGGAAATGAGACACTTAGTCTCTTTAAGGAAGGCTTGTTTTGAAAAAAGTCAACCGGATGTTGACTATTGAGTTAGAGGGCTCGGATGTGATTTTCGGTGATTCAGTTAGCTTCGGGGGATGATATGTGGCTTAGGAGTGTGATCGGAATTTTTTTTGGAGGTCCGGAATAAAATTAGGCTTGAATTGGCGAAGTTAGTATTTTGGCGAATTCCGGTTGGCATGTGAGATTTTGATACAGGGATCGGAATGGAATTTTTAGAGTTGCAGTAGCTTCGTTAGGTGATTTTGGATGTGTGTGCAAAATTTCAGATTATTTGGAGGTGTTTTGGTTGGGTTTTTGATCAAATGCATATTTCGGAAGTTTTTAAGAAATTAGGCTTGAATTTGATGAGTTTTGGGTAATTTAATGTTGTTTGAGGTGTTTTGATGATTGGAAGAGGTTTGAATAATGTTCTGAATTATGTTGGCAAGTTTGGTCGGGGTCCCATGAGGCTCGGATAAGTTTTGGAAGAGTTTTTGGAAGATTTTTATCGTTTGAGCATAAGCATGTAATGATCCAAAGGTCCATTTTTAGTTCTAGAGATCGAAATTTTATTTCGAGATTTCCAGAATTTAAATAATGAATTATAAGAGTGATCTGGAAAGTTTGGTTTAATTTTATCAAGTCGCGATTGGGTTTTTGACACGAAACATGAGTTAATTGTTTAACGAGCAAAATGGATATCGCACTAAGCAAACGAGCTTCGAATTGAGTTTCGATTGAAGGTCTATGTTCGTATCATTATTTGTGATTCATAGGAACAATAATCATCGAATTCCGAATTCGTATGATGGAGTTAGAGCCATTTTAGTAAAAAGAAAAGTGCTGCAATTTCTTTGGTTGTTGCTGTATTTTTTTAGCAGCGTGAACAGTAACCGCGCATGAACAGTAACCGCACGGGTGAACAGTGACCACGCGCGTGAACATTAACCACACGCGTGAACAGTACTTCCGAAAAATTTTGGGCAGTGAGTATATAGAACACTTCATCCGCGATTTTGGGTCATTTTTCCCCCATGGTTGATCATTTTGAGAGTTTCTTGGTGGAGATTAAAGAGGGATTCAAGGGGGAACGACTTGAGGTAAGTTTCTTGGACTTAGAACTCGTTTTTACTATGAATTCTACCCAGAGATTCATGAAATATAAGCCTACAAATCAAGAACTAGGGCTTGAATTTTGAAACCAAACAATTAGGATTTGATGGGTCATTTGAACTCGGATTCGGGAGTTCTTGGTATGTATAGACTCGTGGCAAGACAAGGAATCCGGTGATGGTAATTTTCTGAGTTTTCGAGACATGGGCCCGGGGCTCGGATTTTATCAAATTCGTGAATTTTGATATTTTTCGATTGCTTTCGATTGGGTATTGTCTCTTTAGCATAATGCGACGTATTCGTTGTGATTTTGGGCAGATTCGTCGCACGAGGAGGATAATTTGAGAGGCAAGGGCATAGCGAGCTAGACTTTGACCATCTTGAGATGAGTAATTGATGTAAATGATGTCCTGAGGGTTTGAAACCCCGGAATTTCACATCGTAACGCTATATTGAGGTTACTTGCACGCCGGATAACGGGCGTGGGGTAGAGCACCGTTGAGGATTGTGACTTGGTCCGTCCCGAGAGATGTTTTACCGTGTTTTCTACTTTAACTAAATTGAGAATCATCCTTACTTGGATTTAATTGTTACATTTAGGCTTCTTGCCAATTATTTGAATCCTTCAGGGATTGATATCACTGCTTTCACATATTTTGCATATCATTTGACCTCAGTCCAAGGTTTTAAATACTGTTTTGCAAACTCGACCATCTTTCTAAGATTTGAAAACTTAAATGATATTTCGGGCTGAGAACTACTGTTTTACAAATGCCCAAGGGGATTATGATGGTTTCTGGACTGAGCATGGATTGGGTTGCACGACGCAACAGTATTACATTAATATTGAGGTCGAGAGCCTGGTTGAGTACATTGATATTAAGGCCGAGAGCCTGGTTGATTTTACTAAGATTGATATGAGGCCGAGGGCCTAGATTTGATGCCACGAGATGGCTTGATATTGCGCTTGGGCTGTAGGAGCCCCTCAGAGTCTGTACACACCCCCAGTGAGCGTCGTTGACGATAAATAAATGGATGGCTCGGGTTGCACGCCGTAGTGGATACTAGCGTGTACCATCATATGCATTGCATTGCACTCATGCATTTGTTTTTATCTGTTATACCTGTCTCAGTATTTGGTACTCTGACTTAATTGACTTGTTACTTCACTATTTGTTGTTCTATACTGCCAGTTATAGTTTACTTTGTATTTTTCCATGATTTCTTATTCTCAGCCTTTATTTATGTTTATTACTCACTGGGTCGGAGTACTCACATTACTCCCTACACCTTGCGTGCAGATCCAGGTACACCACAGGCTGAGTGAGGATTTGTTTAGCTGAACAGCAGTATCCGGGAGTATTGAGGTAGCTGCATGGCATTCACAGCCTTGATCTCTCCCCTCTATCAAAATCTTTTATTCCGCATTTTTCCTAGACAGACTTGTAATATGTGGATATTTTGTATTAGAGGCTCATATTCGTGACACCGGATTCTATTGGGCTATGGTGTGGTATTTTAATTGAACTTCCACAGATTTTATTATTAATTATACACTTGAATGTAATGACTTAGTAAATTCTCTGTGATATTTATCTATAATCTGAATAAGAATTTGGGATAATGTTGTTGAATGGTCGGGCTTGCCTAGCAGTGTGTTGGGTGCCATCATGACCGGGGTTGGGGTCGTGACAAGTTGGTATCAGAGCCTAGGTTAATTGGTCTCGCGAGTTATGAGCCGGTTTAGTAGAGTCTCGCGGATTGGTATGGAGCATCTGTATTTATCCTCGAGAGGCTGCAGAACCTTTAGGAAAACTTCATATTCTTGAAATTCTTGTCGTGCGACTTTGTTGATCCGAACGCTAAAAATTTCTATCATTCTATTCTCTCGCAGATGGCGAGGACTCGTGCTACTGGACGAGGCGGACGACCACCAGTGCCACCCACTGATGCCACCAGAGGCCGTGGACGCGGTCGTGGGCGTGGCAGAGGTAGAGTAGCGCGGGCAGCACCTGTTAATCCACTAGCTGCCCCAGTTCCAGATCAGGCTCCAGCAGTTGTACATGTTCAAGCACCAGCTATGCCTATTGTAAGGCTGTTCATTCGGATCGGATATCCGAAATCCGAACCGATCCATTCAATTTCGGATTTCAGATTTCGGATTGGATCGGATTTCGGATTGTGTTTATTAAAATTTCGGATTTTGGATCGGATTCGGACTGGTATATTTTAATCCGATTCGATCCATAATTCGAAATTATTAGGTAATGTATAAATACTACACTTTTATTTCGAATAGCCAGACTTCCTTTGCATCTTCCGCCAAGTTATTACCTTTACAATTGCTAGATTTAGTTATATTGGCATCATAGTACTCTCATAATTGCATAAACATGATTTTTTCTTAATGTATTGCCTCTTTTACAAAGAAAATATACATATTTGTTTGCAACTTTAAGGCATAATACGATCTGAAATCCGATCTGATCCAAACTTTAAAATCCGATCCAATCCGATATAATTCGGATCGGATTCGGATTGCATTTTCTAGAATCCGAAATTCGAAATTCGAATTCGAAATGTGCTAAATCCGATCCGATCCGATCCGTGCACAGCCCTAGCCTATTGTGATTTCGGGTCTTCAGGAGACCTTGGCTCAAATTTTGACAGTTTGCACTGGCCTAGCTCAGGCGGTCTCAGTTACTACAGTCGCAGCTACTTCACAGGCCAGGGAAGGCACCCAAACTCCTGTTAATCGCATAACTAAGTAGGTTGTGCATGGATTGCAGACATCGGAAGTTGTTCCAGCTCAGCCATTTGCACCAGTTCAGAACCTTGTGGTCCCAGCTATGCCAGACGTTGAGAAGCTTCATCTCGAGAGATTTGGTAGGCTTCAACCTCCGACATTCAGTGGTGTAGAGGGCGAGGATGCCCAGGGTTTTCTCGACAAGTGTCAATGTATGCTTCGCACCGTAGGGATTTTGAAGTCGAATGGTGTATCTTTTACTACATTTCAGTTCCAGGGAGCTGCATTTACCTGGTGGGAAGATTTTGAGAGGCGTAGACCTGTTGGTGCAGCGCCCCTTACTTGGCTGCAGTTCTCCACTCTATTTCTGGAGAAGTATGTACCTCAGTCCCGCAGAGAGGAGTTGCGTAGGCAGTTTGACTGGTTGACTCAGGGAGATATGTCCGTGACCCGGTACGAGATGAGATTTTCACAGTTGGCTCGTCATGCTATTTTGATGATTCCGACGGATCGTGAGAGGATCCAGAGATTCGTGGATGGTCTTAACTACTCTCTCCGCATTTTGATGACTAGAGAGAGTATTGGGTGTTTCATTCGAGGGTGTGGTTGACATTTCTCGTGATATTGAGACAGTTCAGGCAGAGAGAGAGAGGAGAGGGAGGCCAAGAGGCCCAGAGGTTCAGGCAGTTTTATTGGTGCTCCGTCTAGGGGCTAGTTCCAGCGTGGTAGAGGTCGTTCCTTCAGACCTCCTCAACCGACCCGTCTAGAGTATAGTAGGACATCTTCAGACCGTGGTCATCAGGGATTTCAGCAGGGCCAGTCTTTACTTAATGCTCTCCCAGCTCAGAGCTCATCTTCTGCCCCTTCAGTTCAGGGTTCATCTATGCGGAGTGCATCGACTGGTTATTCAGGTGCGAGGGGTTCCCTCCAGTTCCCTTCTCCAGTACCTGGTAGTTGCTACGAGTGCGGAGAGTTTGGTCATATAAAGAGGCAGTGTCCTTGACTTCGTGGTGGTCAGTTTCAGCAGAGGGGCCAACCTTCGTCTTCTGCTCCAGTTTCTTTAGCACCCGCCCAGTCAGCTAGGGGTGGAGGTCAGGCATCCAGGGGTCGCCCCAGAGGGGGAGGTTGATCAAGCGGTGGCCAAGCTCGTTTCTATGCTATTCCAGGCAGGACAGATGTTATTGCTTCAGATGCTGTCATTACAGGTAATGTTCCAGTCTGCCACAGAGATGCCTCTGTATTATTCGATCCCGGATCCACCTATTCTTATGTGTCCTCATATTTTGCTCATCATTTGGGTACGACCCGAGGGTGTCTTGCTTTACTTGTGCACGTATCTACCCCGGTGGGCGATACTATTATTGTAGACCATGTGTATCGGTCTTGTATTGTGACTATTAGGGGTCTGGAGACCCGAGTTGATTTATTGTTGTTGAGCATGGTAGATTTTGATGTTATTCTGGGCATGGATTGGCTATCTCCGTGTCATGCTATTCTAGACTGTCATGCTAAGACAGTTACTTTGGCTATTCCGGGTGTTCTGAGGATCGAGTGGCATGGTATGACTGATTATGTTCCTAGCAGAGTAATTTTCTTCTTGAAAGCCCATCGTATGGTTGGGAAGGGTTGTCTATCATATCTAGCTTTTGTGCGAAATGTTGGAGCTGAGACTCCTAGTATTGATTCTGTCCCAGTTGTGAGGGATTTTCCTGATGTATTTCCTGTAGACCTACCGGGCATGCCATTGGACAGGGATATCGATTTTGGCATTGACTTGGTGCCAGGCACCCAGCCCATTTCTATTTCGCCATATCGTATGGCACCAGTAGAGTTGAAAGAATTGAAGGAGAAGCTTCAGGATCTCCTAGACAAGGGGTTTATTCGGCCTAGTGTGTCAACATGGGGTGCGCCAGTTCTGTTTGTGAAGAAGAAAGATGGCACAATGAGAATGTGCATTGACTACAGGCAGTTAAATAAGGTAACAGTGAAGAACAAGTATCCTTTGCCTCGCATTGATGACTTATTTGATCAACTTCAGGGAGCGAGGGTGTTTTCAAAAATTGATCTCCGTTCGGGCTATCACCAGTTAAAAATCAAGGACTCGGATATTCTTAAGACAGCTTTCAGGACTAGATATGGTCACTATGAGTTTCTAGTCATGTCTTTCGGGTAGACCAATGCCCCAACAACGTTCATGCATTTGATGTACAGTGTATTTCGGCCTTGTCTGGATTCTTTTATTATTGTATTTATTGATGACATTCTGATGTACTCGCGTATCCAGGAGGAGCATGCCAAGCATTGGCGTGTAGTGTTGCAGAGATTGAGGGAGGAAAAGCTTTATGCAAAATTCTCCAAGTGTGAATTTTGGCTAAGTTCTATGGCATTCTTGGGACATATAGTGTCCAGCGAGGGTAGTCAGGTTGATCCAAAGAAGATAGAAGCAGTGCAGAGTTGGTCTCGACCGTCCTCAGCCACAGAGATCCATAGTTTTCTCGGATTAGCAGGCTATTATAGCCGGTTTGTTCAGGGGTTTTCATCCATTGCATCGCCCTTGACCAAGTTGACTCAGAAAGGTGCTCCATTTGTATGGTCAGACGAGTGTGAGGAGAGCTTTCAGAAGCTCAAGACAATTTTGACCACAGCTCCAGTATTGGTTTTACCATCAGCTATAGGTTCATATACTGTATATTGTGATGCTTCGAGAGTTGGGATTGGCTGTGTGTTGATGCAGGAGGGTAGAGTTATTGCTTATGCTTCTCGTCAGTTAAAGCCTCATGAAAAAAACTACCATGTTCATGACCTAGAGTTGACTGCTATAGTTCATGCCTTGAAGATTTGGAGGCACTATTTATATGGCGTATCTTGCGAGGTATTCACTGATCATTGCAGTTTTCAACATTTGTTTAAGCATAAAGACCATAATTTAAGGCAGCGGAGGTGGCTTGAGTTTCTAAAAGATTATGACATCACTATTTTGTATCATCCGGGAAAGGCCAATGTAGTGGCAGATGCCTTGAACCGAAAGGCAGTCAGTATGGGGAGTTTGGAGTACGTTCCAGTTGTGGAGAGGCCCTTTGCAGTTGATGTTCAAACCTTGGCTAATCGGTTTGTGAGACTGGACATTTCTGATCCCAATCGGGTGTTGGCTTGTGTGGTTTCTCGGTCTTCCTTATATGATCGCATCAGAGAATGCCAGTATGATGATCCGCATTTGCTTTTCCTTAAGGACAGAGTTCAGCATGATGATGCCAGGGATGTGACTATAGATGATGATGGCGTATTGAGGATGCAGGGCCATATATGTGTGCCCAATGTAGATGGGCTTAGAGAGTTAATTCTGGAGGAGGCCCATAGCTCGCGGTATTCTATTCATCCGGGTGCCGCAAAGATGTATCAGGACTTGAGATAGCACTATTGGTGGAGAAGAATGAAGAAAGATATTATAGGTTATGTAGCTCGGTGTCTCAACTGTCAGCAGGTGAAATATGAGCATCAGAAACTGGGTGGTTTGATTCAGCGGATGATTATCCCAGAATGGAAGTGGGAGAGAGTTACCATGGATTTTGTGAGTGGTCTTCCTCGGACTTTGAAGAATTGATTCTATTTGGGTGATTATGGATTGACTGACCAAGTCCGCGCACTTCATTCCGGTGTGTACTACTTATTCTTCGGAGCGGTTGGCAGGGATATTTATCCGAGAGTTTGTGCGATTGCATGGTGTTCCAGTTTCCACTATCTTAGATAGAAGTACTCAATTTACTTCCCAGTTTTGGAGGACTTTTCAGCGAGAGTTGGGTACCCAGGTGGAGTTGAGCACAACATTTCATCCTCAGACGGACGGACAGTTCTAGCGTACTATTCAGATATTGGAGGATATGTTGCGTGCCTATATGATTGATTTCGTGGGTTCTTGGGATGAGTTTCTGTCGCTTGCAGAGTTTGCCTACAACAACAGCTATCAGTCCAGCATTCAGATGGCACCTTATGAGGCTTTGTATGGGAGGCGGTGTAGATCTCCAGTTGGTTGGTTCGAGCCCGGCGAGGCTAGGCTATTGGGGACAAATTTGGTTCATGATGCCTTAGAGAAGGTGAAGGTGATTCAGGAGAGGCTTCGTACAGCGCAGTCGCGTCAGAAGAGTTATGCGAACCGGAAAGTTTGAGATGTGTCCTACATGGTTGGTGAGAAGGTCTTGCTGAAGGTTTCTCCCATAAAGGGTGTTATGAGATTTGTAAAGAAAGGAAAGATGAGTCCATGATTCATTGGACCTTTTGAGGTACTTAGGAGGATTGGGGAGGTGGCCTATATGCTTGCTTTGCCACCCATCTTGTCGAGTGTGCATCCGATATTTCATGTTTATATGCTCTGGAAGTATGTTGGGGACCCGTCCCATGTTTTGGATTTCAGCACAGTTCAGTTGGATGGTGATTTGACCTTTAATGTGGAGCCAGTAGCTATTTTGGGTCGTCAGGTTCGGAAATTGAGGTCAAAGGATATATCTTCTGTAAAAGTGCAGTGGAGAGGTCGGCCCATCGAGGAAGCTACCTGGGAGACCGAGCGGGAGATGCGGAGCAGATATCCTCACCTGTTTAAGGCTTCAAGTATGTTTCTTGGCTCGCTCGAGGACGAGCATTTGTTTAAGTTGGGGAAGATGTGACGACCCGGCCCGTTGTCTCATGAGTTACCGCCCTGTTTCCCCCATTTTTATGCTTCTTCATGTTTTGTTATCGGTATTCGGTGTTAGAGTTAAATTGGATTGGCTTTGATAGGAAATGAGACACTTAGTCTCTTTAAGGAAGGCTTGTTTTGGAAAAAGTCAATCGGATGTTGACTATTGAGTTAGAGGGCTCGGATGTAATTTTCGGTGATTCGGTTAGCTTCGGGGGATGATATGTGTCTTAGGAGTGTGATCGGAATTTATTTTGGAGGTCCGGAGTAGAATTAGGCTTGAATTGGCAAAGTTAGTATTTTGGCGAATTCCGGTTGGTAAGTGAGATTTTGATATGGGGGTCGGAATGGAATTCCGAGAGTTGCAGTAGCTTCGTTAGGTGATTTTGTATGTGTGTGCAAAATTTCAGATCATTCGGAGGTGTTTTTGGTCGGGCTTTTGATCAAATGTGTATTTCGAAAGTTTTTAAGAAATTAGGCTTGAATTTGATGAGTTTTTGGTAATTTAATGTTGTTTGAGGTATTTTGATGATTGGAAGAGGTTTGAATAATGTTATGAATTATGTTGACAGGTTTGGTCGGGGTCCCATGAGGCTCGGATAAGTTTTGGAAGAGTTTTTGGAAGATTTTTGTCGTTTTAGCATAAGCATGTAACGATCCAAAGGTTCATTTTTAGTTCTAGAGATCGAAATTTTATTTTGAGATTTCCAGAATTTAAATAATGAATTATAGGAGTGATCTGGAAAGTTTGGTCTAATTTCATCAACTCGCGATTGGGTTTTTGACACGAAACATGAGTTAATTGTTTAACGAGCGAAATGGATATCGCAGTGAGCAAACGAGATCCGAATTGAGTTTCGATTGAAGGAATATGTTTGTATCATTATTTTTGACTCATAGGAACAAGAATCATCGAATTCCGAGTTCGTATGATGGAGTTAGAGCCATTTTAGTAAAAAGAAAAGTGCTGCAATTTCTTTGGCTGCTGCTGTATTTTTTTTAGCAGCGTGAACAGTAACCGCGCGTGAATAGTAACTGCATGCGTGAATTGTGACCACGCGCGTGAACAGTAACCGCACGCGTGAACAGTACTTCCAAAAAATTTTGGGCAGTGAGTTTATAAAACACTTCATCCGCGATTTTGGGTCATTTTTCCTCCATGGTTGATCATTTTGAGAGCTTCTTGGTGGAGATTAAAGAGGGATTCAAGGGGGAACGACTTGAGGTAAGTTTCTTGGACTTAGAACTCGTTTTTATTGTGAATTCCACCTAGAGATTCATGAAATATAAGCCTACAAATCAAGAACTAGGGCTTGAATTTTGAAACCAAACAATTAGGATTTGATGGGTCATTTGAACTCGGATTTGGGAGTTCTTGGTATGTATAGACTCGTGGCGAGACAAGCAATCTGGTGATGGTAATTTTCTGAGTTTTCGAGATATGGGCCCGGGGCTCGGGTTTTGTCAAATTCGTGAATTTTTATATTTTTCGATTGCTTTCGATTGGGTATTGTCTCTTTAGCATAATGTGACATATTCGTTGAGATTTTAGGCAGATTCGTCACACGAGGAGGGTAATTTGAGAGGCAAGGGCATAGCGAGCTAGACTTTGACCGTCTTGAGGTGAGTAATTGGTGTAAATGATGTCCTGAGGGTTTGAAACCCCAGAATTTCACATCGTAATGCTATATTGAGGTGACTTGCACGCCGGATATCGGGCGTGGGTTAGAGCACCGTTGGGGATTGTGACTTCGTCCGTCCCGCGAGATGTTTTTATAGTGTTTTCTACTTTAACTAAATTGAGAATCATCTTTACTTGAATTTAATTGTTACATTTGGGATTCTTGCCAATTATTTGAATCCTTCAGGGATTGATATCACTGCTTTCGCATATTTGCATATCATTTGACCTCAGCCCAAGGTTTTAAATACTGTTTTGCAAACTCAACCATCTTTCTAAGATTTGAAAACTTAAATGATAGTTCTAAATGATATTTCGGGCTATGAACTACTATTTTACAAGTGCCCAAGGGGCTTATGATGGTTTCTGGACTGAGCATGGATTGGGTTGCTCGCCGCAACAGTATTACATTGATATTGAGGCCGAGAGCCTGGTTGAGTACATTGATATTGAGGCCGAGAGCCTGGTTGATTATACTAAGATTGATATGAGGCCGAGGGCCTAGATTTGATGCCACGAGATATCTTGATATTGTGCTTGGGCTATAGGAGCCCCTCCGGAGTCTGTACACCCCCCAGTGAGCGCCGTCGACGATAAATAAATGGATGGCTCGGGCTGCACGCCGTAGTGGGTACTAGAGTGTACCATCATATGCATTGCATTGCACTCATGCATTTGTTTTTATCTGTTATACCTGTCTCAGTATTTGGTACTCTGACTTAATTGACTTGTTGCTTCACTATTTGTTGTTCTAAACTACCAGTTATAGTTTACTTTGTATTTTTCCATGACTTCTTATTCTCAGCCTTTATTTATGTTTATTACTCACTGGGTCGGAGTACTCACATTACTCCCTGCACCTTGCGTGCAGATCCAGGTACACCACAGGCTGAGTGAGGATTTGTTTAGCTGAACAGCAGTATCCGGGAGTATTGAGGTAGCTGCATGGCATTCGTAGCCTTGATCTCTCCCCTCTATCTCTATCTTTTATTCCGCATTTTTCCTAGACAGACTTGTAATAGGTGGATATTCTGTATTAGAGGCTCATATTCGTGACACCGGATTCTATTGGGCTATGGTGTGGTATTTTAATTGAACTTCCGCAGATTTTATTATTAATTATACACTTGAATGTAATGACTTAGTAAATTCTCTGTGATATTTATCTATAATCTGAATAAGAATTTGGGATAATGTTGTTGAATGGTCGGGCTTGCTAGGCAGTGTGTTGGGTGCCATCATGACCGGGGTTGGGGTCGTGACATCTACTTACCGGAGTTTGAGCATGACAGATACCCCGAGACCATCCAATCAGGATCATTCAGGAGTTGCTTAAGGGGATTTTTCTTTTTGTGCTTTGAGTCTGTTTTTCTTTTTATGTTTTCTTTTACCTTCTAGTTTTGTACAGTAATGTCGAGTCTTTTGTTATTGTATTTACTATTTTCGTTTTGAAAAAAAGTGTATTATAAATCAAAGAACCAAGAAGAAATTTTGTGTTTTCACATTCCCGTTATAAGTTTCTTTAGAATACTAATTCTAGAAATGAAAAAAAATTCCTTTGAGGTGGTTTTTCCTTTAGGCAATTAATATCAAAATAAAAAATGCTTTTATATTTCCTTTAGTATATTAAGACTAAAAATTCAAAAGAAAAAAGAAGAGAATTTCATTTTAGTACCTTTTTAAAAGTTTTCTTTAAGGTATTAATCTCAAAAATCCAAAAAGATTTTTCTTTTGAGGTTCTTCTTTGGGAAATTAATGAATTTTTTTTTTATATTTTCCTAAGAACTTTAGGACATTGTGCATAGAAGAAAAAAAAACATACTTTATCTTTATCTTTAAAGTTTCTTTCTTAGGTAATCAAAAACCGAAATCCAAAAAAATATTTTTTATTTTGTTCATTTCTCGTTTCGAAGTCTTTCTTCAGGGATATCAAATGAAAATTCAAAATATTTTTCTTTCGTTTATTGTTTGGACTTCATTTCAGAAAAAAAAAAGAATCAAAAAATATTTTTCTCTTGTAGGATTTTTTCTTTAATAAATTCCCATAGAGTGTTTGTTTAAAAAAAAAGAGAAAAAAATATATGCTCGTTAAGCTTGAGTTTAGGATAGGTTATAGAACATTGAGTCTAGAAAATTCAAAAAAAAAAGATTTGCTTCTTTTTTTTCTCTTTTCTCATCAGAGTAGTCATTAAGGTAAAAAGAAAAGAAAAAGAAAAAGAGAACGTCAGTTTGTTTCCTTTATTCTTGATCTTCCTGAACTACGCAAAGATCTGATTCATGCAGCGTCATGATACGTAGGCAACCTACATAGGGTTCGATCGAATTATTTTTTATTATTATTAAATAAATAAAAAATAAATAAAAAACAAAAAAGAAAAGAAAAAAGAGATGAAATCATGGGATGTGAGAAATGAGAGGGAAGAAAAGAGCGATAATCAGAAAGAAAAAAAGGGAAGGAAAATGAGCGAGCTAAGAAGTGCGAGGAAAGAAAAGAAAAGAGAAGATTCAAATGGACAAATTGGGATGATGTCAAGTGACCTTACGACCCTCGAAGTCATTCTAGAACCAGTGCATTGCACGTAATGTGATATTTTTGCTATTAAATGCCCTAACGCTAACGGAATGACCCCATTTTGTTCCTTTTGATATCTTCATAGCAGAAAGGTGGTTGGTTTGTGGTTCTCGAAGTAGTAACTCCTCTCCACAACATAAGGTCAAAAGGCAATGGCGGACAACAACAAAATTGGGTTGGTTGATACCGGTGCCCGAAAGCAGTTGGTTGAACAGGACACTAGTTTGGATGATGAGGTAAGGACGTTAAGACAACACATGACGGACATGTATCAGGCCTGGATGGCTGGGAAGACACCACCCCGCCACCATCTAGCTTCTTAGATGCTACCCTTACCCAAACTCTGGTCATAGAGCTGGATGATCCCCCATACTCTCCAGATCCACCCGTTTATCACAGCTTTCCCAACCATCCTAGTAGCTTCATCACTCATCCTCCAATTACCTCTCCCCAAAATTTCCCTCCTGTCACCATTCCCAACAATGAATATCCACTCAAAGCTCATGATGCCCAATACTACCCCGCAGAGGTTGCCCACAAGGTTACTGACTCATACAAGAAGAGCCCTCGGGATGAGCTTCATGCTGAAAATGAAAAAGTCACAAGAAAAGAAGGTCGAGAAGAGATATCCAGGAAGCTGCAAAGCATGGAACAGTCCTTAAAGAACATGCAAGGGATGAGAGACCAGGTTAACATATCTTACAAAGAGTTGTGTATGTTCCCTGACGTTCTCCTGCCCGCGGGGTTTAAAGTGTCAAAGTTTAACTTGTATGATGGGTGTGGAGATCTGGTAGCCCATTTTTGGGATTATTACAGTGAAATGACAAGTGTTGGCGAGAAAGATGATTTGTTGATGGCGTATTTCAATGAGAGCTTGACTGGGCAGCTTTGGAATGGCATAATCGTCAAGATGTCGGTAAGTGGCATACATTGGGCGACATGGCTCAAGATTTTGTTCAAAACTTTCAATACAAATTAGACATTACCCCAGACCACTCCTCACTATCTCAGTTGGAAAAGAAACCCAAGGAAATTTTTAGGGACTTTTGGCTCAGATGGAACGAACAAGTTGCTCGGGACAGTCCTCCTATTGATAGAAAAGATGTTGCTGAGCCCCGCCAATGAAAGGATGGTCAAGTGGGCATTCTCGCTCAACGTTTGCAGCCTCAATATCGACCCCATGGATATCCTCGTGCTCAAAATATTCATCCCCAATGCCACTTCTCTCCAAAAAAATCCCCAAAGTCATACCTCACCTTTCCCGTACCCTATCCACAATGCACCACCATATGGTCCACACCCATGAGGCCCACGATGGCCCGTACCACTTCACCAAATGTCTTACCCGCCCCCTCAAGCATATCAGCCACCTGCCCGCAAAAGGTTCCAACCGAGGCCAAAATACAAATAGAAAAGACTACTGAAAAAAGAAAAGGCTTTCACCCCTATTGGAGAATCATATACCAATTTGTTCCAAAGGTTGAGGCAATTGGATATGTTGAAGTCGATTCAAATAAAAATGCCAAACCCTCTGCCAAAGAAGTTTGATTTTTCTCAAAGGTGTGCATAATGCTCCGATGCCCCGGGTCGCAGTACAGAAAGTGTTGGCACCTGAAAAATGCGATTCAGAAGCTTATTGATGCAGGTGACATTGTCGTGCAAAATTCAGATACAACAGACACTAGCCAAAGTTCATCGCCTATTCGTAATGAGACGCATATGTTGGGTATGATTTGTTTTGAAAAGGAATATGAAAGTTCTTCTGAGATCCTCGAAGGTACACGCGCTGCAAAGCTTTCAGTGCTATCAGAGGTTGATCTTAAGAACGAGCAGGCAAAGGGAACCCAAAAGCAATTTGTTAAGAATAATGTGATGACGACTTGTGAAGATCCTAGTATTGTTGATGCAGAAGTCAGTGGCTAAGATGTTGAGCTTGGTGATTGTAAAGATGCTCCTTTCTTGACTAGCCAGAGAGGAGTCTTGGTGATTTATTTTGTTGTCATTTCTATTGTCCGGTTTATTTCAGGGTTGTAATCCGGATATTGTTTGTGGCTCAAACCCTTTCTATCCTTTTATTTTGCCAGGTTTGTTTAGTCGTAGTAACTCGTTTAGTGCTGTCTAGGTTTGTTCCAGGGTTGTAACCCCAGTTTAGTGCTTGTTTTGTTGTTCGAACCCCTTCACCGTTTGTCTAATGCAATTTTTTGTTTTTTGTTATTTCTAGTCATTTCTGTTTAGTTCTCTTCTACTTTTATAGTTCTCTTCTTGCTCGCTCTAGTGACATGACATGCACACATAATTCTAGGCCTGATCTTAAAAGTTAGTTTACTCATGAAGCAATGAAGCAATTTTGAATATGATTGGGGCATTTGAAGGAAATATGTACACAATTTTGAGATCATTTGAAGCCTGAATTGTGTGAAACTGGGGCAGATAATTTGGGAAGTTAATAGGGTTACAAAAATTCGTCAAGGGAGACTGCATCCCGGATGATTTGAAGTAAGCAACTTTGAGTTCAAGTGCGTCTTAAGTTACAAGATAAAGTCAAGAAAGTTTTCTCCGAATTGATGGGGGATGTCCATTGTGAAAAGGGAACCACCCAACAAGCATTCTGTACTTGACAAGGCGTTATAGAAAAGTGGAAGTCATATCAGTGATATCAATGCCGAAGCCACAAAAAAAATATTGTGCATGATCTTCAATTTTCATTTCAAGTTGCATGTGTTGTACTTGGCATTTTCAGGGATTGGGAGGCCCTCTTTCAGCTACTCAAACACTTATATCATTTGATACCCTTTTGAGCCTATACTAATTTCTTTGACCTCCCCTCTTTTGGAATCAAGTTAGAGTCATGCGAAAAAAGAAAAAAGGTTTATGTCCCCATAGGTTTATTTTAGAAAGTTCATTCCAAAAAAAAGAGAAAAAATAAAAAATAAAAAAAAGGGAAAAAGGAAGAAATAAGAAAAAAGAAGAAAAAAAAGAAGGAAAAGGAAAAAGAGAAGAAAAAAAGGAAAATAAAGAAAAAGAAAAAGAAAGAGAAAAAGAAAAGGCAAATAGTAACAAATAGTAGTCTTGTGAACTACGTTTGACCTGATTCTTGTCACCACAAGATACGTAGACAGCCTTAGGGTTCGGTCATACCAAAAAAATAAAATAATAATAAAAAAAAATCATAATCCCACGAAGTCGAGAGTGGGGCTGTCTTTCTTAGTAACTCCATCAAAGAAAAGGAAAAAGAGAATCAAATTCCTTGTTTTAGAAATTGGGACAAAGTTTTTAGAATGGATTCCAAAAGTTGTAAATAAATTAACCCTGTTGTCTTAGTTATTTTGAGCCTTTATGATATCCTTTCTTTCTAACCCTGTCCAAAAGCCTCATTACAGTCCAAAAACACCTTCCAGATAATCTTTGAGAGTGCTGAGTTAGCTATGCCAGGAGCACATGATATTTTTACCATGGTTGATGCCCTGCCCATCTGCAGAATCAGAGGAAATAAGAAGAAAAGAACAAAATGAGAGAGTCTTATTGATGAAAACTTTCACAGGCACCATAAGGCGATAGTGAGTTGAGAGAAAGAACAAAATGAGAGAGGCTTGATGGTGAAAACCCTTCGGGCACTACAAGTCGAATAAGGATCGTGAATCAGATTAGATAATCGGATTATTGAAGCCCAGTTTCACGGTTTAGGGGTATAACAAGAGTTGAACATCAGACTTGTTTGACAGATTAGGTCACTTAATCAACATGTGCATGTCATGGTCATTAGAGTTGGTATCCACATCTGATAGGTTTCTACTTTGTAGTTTTCTTGTTGGGAATCATCTCTTTCCTTTGTCCTTTACTCTGTTCCTTTTGTCTTGTTTACTTCCTCTTCCTGAGTCTGTTTGGTCAGAACAAGTGAGAAATAACTTCAAAATTTGCCACCAGCTTTCCAATTGCACAAAACGGGATCTGGCTAGTAAATCAAAGTGGCATAAGTCAGGAAAGAACAACATGCGCACTGAGTTGGTAACAATCAACATGTTTTGGGGTCCATGTGAAATACAAAGGTTTGGTATATATCAATTCATGAACAATGCAACAGATGGAGGGTTAGGGTGAACGGATCAAAGGTATTTTATGTGATAAGATTGACAAAAAAAGTGGTTAAACAGTGACAAGCAAGGTCTTCTAAGTAGAAATCAAAGTTATCATGGCAAGTGATGGAGCAATAGACCTCAAGGCCAAGGCCAGTGATTTAAGTCAGGAAAGAACAACATGCGCACTGAGTGGATGGCAATTGACGTGCTTTGGGATTCATGAGAAACACAAAGGTTCAGTACATGTCAATGTAAGAGCACAATGCAACAAATGAATGGCATTGGATTTGAACGGATCAGAGGTATTCTCCGTGATAAAGGTGATAGAGAAAAGTGGTCAGTCAATAAACAGGCAAGATCTTTCGGGTTGAAACCTAAGTTACCATAGGAAGTGAAGGAGAAATCGCCCTCAAAGTTCAAGGCCACAAACCAACCACCATGTTTAAATTCACAAGTTTTCTTTGATTGAAACAGGGGAAGAAAATTTTGTTTGTTTCGGAGAAACCCTCCGTAAGGAAAAGCAAGCACCAGATAGGTTTGACAGTAAATTCTCAGGACCCTCCTAGAAAATGGGACCTAGTTTTAAATTCAAAACAATCATGAGTAGCAAGATCTAGTATAAATGTACCTCAAAGAAATATAAGTTGGTTTCAAAGTTTTCATTCTTGAGATATGATTCAATTAGGAGTTGTCAGGACCCTCCTGAATAATGGGACCTAGCTTTAAGATTTCCATTAGATAACAAGATTTAGCGTAAGTTCTGTTGTAGTGTGGTATAATTCAGCCGTAAAAGTTGTCACTCTTAGGATAAGACTTGATTTTTGATTTTCAGGACCCTCCTAGGTAATCGGATATATTTTTAAGATTTGCTTAGATAACACCTTTAGAAGATATAATTTAGCTTTAGAACTGTCATTGGGATCTAGTTTTCAAATTTTTAGTAATATTTGGTAACATGATTCATTTAACACTCGCAGATGTGCCCAGCTACCAAACTGGGGCAGAAAATTCTCTTTGTTTTGTCTGTTTTGTTGAAATCAGGAGCCCACATGGAGAACAAAGCAATTCAAGTGTTGGTAACCAGGAGCCCACCTGGAAAACAAAGCAATTCAATCGTTGGTAATCAGGAGCCCACCTGGAGAACAAAGCAAATCAAGCGTCGGTAATCAGGAGCCCACCTGGAGAACAAAGCAATTCAAGCGTCGATAATCAGGAGCCCACCTGGAGAACAAAGCAATTCAAGCGTCAGTAATCAAGAGCCTACCTAGAGAACAAAGCAACTCAAGTGTCGGTAATCAGGAGCCCACACAGAGAACCAAACAATTCAAGTGTTGGTAATCAGGAGCCCACCTGGAGAACAAAGCAAATCAAGCATCGGTAATCAGGAGCCCACTTGGAGAACAAAGTAAATCAAGCGTCGGTAATCAGGAGCCCACCGGGAGAACAAAGAAAATCAAACGTCGGTAATTAGGAGCCACCTGAAGAACAAAGCAGTTCAAGCGTCGGTAATAAGGAGCCCACCTGAAGAACAAAGCAATTCAAGTGACCAGGAGCCCACCTGGAGAACAAAGCAGTTCAAGTGTCGGTAATTAGGAGCCCACCTTAAGAACAAAGCAATTCAAGTTTCGGTAATTAGGATCCCACCTGGAGAACAAAGCAAATCAAGCGTCGGTAATCAGGAGCCCACCTGGAGAACAAAGCAGTTCAAGCGTCGGTAATCAGGAGCCCGCCTGGAGAACAAAGCAATTCTAGTGTTGGTAATCAGGATCCCACCTGGAGAACAAAGCAATTCAAGTGTTGGTAATCAGGATCCCACCTAGAGAACAAAGCAATTCAAGCGTAGGTAATTAGGAGCCCACTAGGAGAACAAAGCAATTCAAGTGTTGGTTCAAGTGTTGGTAATCAAAATCCCACCTGGAGAATAAAGCAATTCAAGTATCGGTAATCAGGAGCCCACCTAGAGAACAAAGCAATTCAAGTGTCGGTAATAAGGAGCCCACCTAGAGAACAAAGCAATTCAAATGTCACTAATCAGGATCCCACCTGGAGAACAAAGCAATTCAAGTGCCGATAATCAGGAGCCCACCTGGAGAACAAAGCAATTCAAGTGTCGGTAATCAGGTGCCCACCTGGAGAACAAAGCAATTCAAGTGCTGGTAATCAGGAGCCCACATGGAGAACAAAGCAATTCAAGTGTTGGTAATCAGTCGTCCACCTGGAGAACAAAGCGATTCAAGTGTTAGTAATCAGGATCCCACTTGGAGAACAAAGCGATTCAAGTGTTGGTAATCAGTAGCCCACCTGGAGAACAAAGCAATTCAAGTGTCGGTAATCAGGAGCCCACCTGAAGAACAAAGCAATTCAAGTGTTGGTAATTAGGAGCCCGCCTAAAGAACAAAGCAACAATTCAAGTGTTGGTAATCAGGAGCCCACCTGAAGAACAAAGAAGCAATGTTCAAAGGAATACGGATCAAGTTCGGCAATCAGGCGTCCACCTGGAGAACAAAGGTAAAGCAATTAAAGTTTCAAAGGAAGATAGCACAGATTTCAAGGGAAGGCAGTCCAAGTGTCGAAGGAAGACAGTTCAAGTTTTGGCAATTAGGAACTTTACCTAGAGAATAAGGGAATTCACTCCAGAACGCAATTCAAGTCACCAACAAAAGAAGCTCGCGGCGAGAATGCGAGTTAACAGTCCAAGGTGATCAACAAAAGTTAGTCACGATCAAAAAAAAAGAAGAGAAAGGCAAGAAGTAAATCCAAATGCAGAAGTTGATGAAAGATGTGATCTTCTCAAGACATGGTTGAGGTCACAAGCACTACATGTCCGGTCTTGATCCAAAAATCTAAAGAAGAATGAGCTAGCACCTGCAACTAGCAAGCGTCAAGGTTCAAATCCAAAGTCTGCATGAAGAACCATTCAGGACTCAAGATCAAGATTCAGAAGACTTATAAATAGGAATCTTGTAACTCGTATTTGACAGGCTTAGCTAGTCTTTTTCATTTCTTTTGATTTTGATGTAATAACAAGACCGCGTATCGGAACCTCGGCGGAATGGCACTTCAACCGGCTCTCCACTTCGGTATACTCCATCATCTCACTTACTTCTGAACTACACGTGGCCTGATTCCTTTATAGCCAAGGATATGTAGGCAGCTCAGATACCAGGGTTCGGTCACATTTCCCTTTTCTCTTAGTTTTGGTCTCCTTAAATAAGGGTTAGGTCAAAATATCTGTCTAGTCGTTCTTTGTCTGAAAATACTTCATCTTTCCAGTCAAAGAGGGGCAGCTGTAGACATGTGATTTTTTACCCTCCCCAAGATTTTTTATATTTTAGCACGTAAATATTTAATTTAGGCCTAATATAGTTATTTCAACTCATTTTTTACTCTTTTACTTTATTTTATTACAAGAAAACGAAAATTACAAAAAAATAGGTTCATTAATGTTTTGTAATCATTTTAAATCTTGAAAAATACCAAAAATAGTTTTGTGTTAACGATTAGTCTTATTTTAATAATTATTTTTACTTAAGTAGGGTTAATTAATATTTTTGATAATATTTCTATATGGATAAATTTTTAGTTAATTAAGCTAATTTTAAGCATAGCTAGTCATAAAAGCCCAAGTTTCTAGCTCATTCCTTAAGCCCAATACCCAATACCCATTAAGTTAATCCTATGGACCCTTCTAGACTTTTCTTTGGAACAAAAAATAAATAAAAAGACTCTAAGGACCTAAGAGCAAATATACAAAATGTAAGCCTAGACCCTAGATCTATATAGACCTACGCCTAAAATCCAAGGGGGGGATCATCTCATCGGACCAGCGCCGCAGGACCCCAAAAATATAACCCCTCTCTCGTTCTTCATCTTCCTCAGCTATCAACACAACCAAGAGACCCCCCTCCCCTACGCACAGCAATGCCCAGCACCCTCCAGTCCCTTTCGACCTCATTGTGCGAAACACACACACATAACCCTTCTGTTTCTTCTTCTTCTTCAACGCCTCTGTTGCTTCTTCTTCAAAAATCAGCCATACACGCTCTAAAATGCACAGGAACGGACAGAGCAATAAAAATGGGAAGGGATTTGTCAAAAAAAGAGTTCTGAAGTTGTTCTTTTCCAGTTCGTTCATAAAAAAATGAAATGAAGTTGATTTCTTTCTTGTAAAAAATCAGAAAAAAAAGGAACACAAAATCTCATCTTTTTCCTCCTATTTTGGTTCTTAAGAATGGAGTTTGATTGAGCCAAAATCGAGTATGTTTGTTCGAGTGTTTGCGGCAGGTTCGAGGTTCCGCTCAAAAATCTGCTCCTAGGTTCGATTGGTAGTAGCCCAGTTCATTTTTTTCGGAAAGCTCCTTTGAGGAAATCACTGTTTTAGCTACTATTGAACACTTTGTTGAACACTTCGAGCCTTAGCCTTCGATTTCAGCTTCCTTTGGCTAATGTTGAGTTGTATTTTGCTATCTGAGGTATGTTTGCGGTTGTAATAATAAAATGATCACTGTTTGATGTTCTAGTGCTATTAAATCTGCACATATGTTCTCATTTCAATTTTATTTGTTAACTACATTGTTTGCAAATTGAGGTTGTGTGCTTGATGAAATTGTTTTTTTGAGTATGTTGTAAATCTTAGTAGCTTCATGAAAATGAATAGCACCAATCTGGTGGCCTACGTAAGTAGACAAAATTTGAATCACTGATTAGTAATTTAGTATAAATTAATAATTTTCATGTGCCTAACATAAGTCCTAATATGAGTTGCAAATGGGTTTTACAAAAATGTTGTATTCTATGTATTGCCACCTTGAATCATTGAGCTTAATCATATAGTTAAAGGTTGGATCCGATTGAAATGGCACCTGTACAGATGAAATGCATTGGTTTGCTAAGCTTATTATGCTTGCTAGTTGAATTGTCTCAATTGTCTCTTTCAAGTTCATAGCCTCTTCTATTTTCCGCTTCTTTTAGATTTTTTTAAGTATTTGATACATCGTGATGGCCTTTTGAAACGGTGTCTACATTTGTAGGATTGACAACAAACTTTAAGTTATTGATGTGTCAATAAATTTAATCTGTTGAGACAAAAATATAAGAACAAAAGAACGGAGATGGATTTTAGAAAATCCATTGTTTGTTTCGTTAATAAGCCACGAGTCAAAGGTGGCATCAAAGAAAAGTTTGTGACTCAGATTATAAATACATCGTAGCTTGCTTTAGCCGTGATTAATAAATCATCGTGACTATGGGTACGGTTCCCGTGACATATTCATGGTCATGATACCCAATTCCAAAATTCGGGGTGTGCCGTTAGTTGAATTTTCTATGGCCCTCACAAACTTGAAAGTGCGTAGTTACTTTAGGCGCGCAATTAAACTTAATTTCCTTAAGCTGGGTGTGCATTTCCTGTGACCCAAATCCAAATCCTAACAACGTTAAATAAAATGTGTTTCGGACTGCGGGTGCATTTCATGTGACACGGTCCAAAGACGTGTTTTAGATGACGTTGAAATCTTCCGTTAAATATTTAAATAAAAGCTATTATAAGGTTAAAATTGAACCATAGGCTAAAACATATATTAAAATCAAGTAAATAGGCCAAATATAACAATTTAGCGACCGTGCTAGAACCACGGAATCCGGGAATGCCTAACACCTTCTCCCAGGTTAACAGAATTTCTTACCCGGATTTTTGTGTTCCCGAACTGTAAAACAGAGTTAATCTTTTCCTCGATTTGGAATTTGAACCGGTGACTTGGGACACTTTAAATTATCCCAAGTGGCAACTCTGATTCTTAGATAAATAATCATGTTTCGATTGTCACTTTAAGTTGGAAAAAAACTCCCTTATAGCCTTTCCGGGGTAGGTAAAAAGGAGGTGTGACACTGGATACCCGTGCTCACTGGGGGTGCACAGACTACAGGAAGGGCCCCTTATGGTTCAAGCGCAATATCAAGCCATCTTGTGGCATAATCAAATAGGCTCTCGGCCTCATCTCAAGCCACCTTGTGGCGTACAACTCAGGCACTTGGCCTCATAATCATAATCAGTACAACACTGTTGCTGCGTGCAGCCCGATCCCATAATAAACCTCACAACACAGGCCCTCAGCCCTACTCAGTCAGAAATCTCTAAAAGCCAATCGGGCATAGTAAAATATGATGTCCAGCTCAAAATATCATTTAAGATGTCAAAATAGAGTAAACATGGTTGAGTTATGAAAACAATAGAATATAGCATGACTAAGTACAAGTATAAAGTCAAAAAAATGAGGAATAGTAGTAAAAATCCCCTAAGGGTCCAAAACAGTTGGCACGGGGACCAAATATGGCATTCAACCCAAAACATGATGATAGCAAATAGTTTTCAATCAAATACGCAGTAAAATAGTCATTCGGGACGGACTAGGTCATAATCCTCAACAGTGTGCGACTCCATGGTTGTCATCTAGCGTGTGCGTCACCTCAATATAGCACAACGATGTGAAATTCGGGGTTTCATACCCTCAGGACAACATTTACAATCATTACTCACCTCTAACCGGTCCAAACTCTAGCTCGCGATGCCTTTGCCCCTCGAATCAGCCTCCAGATGCTCCAAATCTAACCAAAATCAGTGCAAAATCATCAAAATATGCTAAGGAAATAAAGCTCACTCGAAAAAAATCAAATTACAATACAAATCCCGAAATTGGCCAAACCCGACCCCCGAGCCCACGTCTCAGAATCCGATAAAAATTACATCAATAGACTCCTTATCACTCCCCGAGTTCATTCATATCAAAATCACCAAAATCCAACCACGAACGACCCCTCAAATCTTAAATTCTAGGTCTCCAATCACAAGCCCTAGTTATTCAATATTAAGGCTTAAATTATATAATTTCCATGATTAATTAGGTATAAATCACATTAGGATTGAGTATTATGTCCATAAATCTTACCTCCAAGTGTTCCCCCTTGATTCCCTCTTCAATCCCCTTCAAAAAGCTTCAAAATCAGACAAAACATGGAGGAACTTAGACCCAAAATCGCGGAAATGGGTCTTTTAAACATTCTGCCCAGCACTTAAAAATCCTTCATCGCGAACGCGGTCAAAGCCTCGCGCTCGCGAAGCACAATTTTGGGTTGACCAATTTTCCTTCTTCGCGAACACGAAGGCTCAGCTTCCCAGCCCATCGCGAACGTGGCTCCCTTCTTGCGAATGCATAACTTAATGACCCCAACCCTTTTGTGAACGTGGGACCTCCCTCGTAAACGCGAAGGCCAAACCTTCAACCTCACATTCTAGCCCTTCGCGAATGAGTGGGTCCACTCGCGAACGCGAAGCACAGCTGTCTGTGACATCAACAACCGATTTTTGCAATTTTTCACAACTTGAAATGATCCGTTTAACCACCCGAAACTCACCCGAGGCCCTCGGGACCTCAACTAAACATGCCAACATATCCCATAATATCATTCAAACTTGTTCCAACCTTCGGAAGGCTCAAAACAACATTAAAACACCAAATTTGCATCAGATTCAAGCCTAAGAATTCCAAAATTTTCCAAATACCACTTTCGATCAAATAGTTTATGAAACCATGTCCGAATGACCTAAAATTTTGCACATACATCCCAAATGATACAGCGGACCTACTGCAACTCCCGCAATTCCATTCCACCCCTATATCAAAATCTCACTTATCAACCGGAAAACGCCAAAATTCCAAATTCGTCAATTCAAGCCTAAATCCACTCCGGACCTCCAAAACACATTCCGATCACGCCCCTAAGTCCCAAATCATCCCCCGAAGCTATCCGAACCATCGAAATTTACACTCGAGCCCTTTCTCACATAAGTCAACATCCGAACCCAAGCCAACCAACCCGATAACACATAACAAAGCTGAACAAGGCAATAATAAGCATAAATGGGGGAAACAGAGCGGTAACTCATGAAATGACCGGCTGGTCGTTACATCCTCCCCCTCTTAAACAAACGTTCGTCCTCGAACGAGTCAAGAAACATACCTAAAGCCTCAAACAGGTGAGGATATCTGCTCCGCATATCTCGCTCAATCTCCCAGGTAGCCTCCTCCATGGGCCAACCTCTCCATTGCACTTTCACTGAAGTTATATCCTTTGACCTCAACTTTCGAACCTGACGCTCCAAAATAGCTATTGGCTCCACATCATAAGTCAAATCATCATCTAACTGAACCGTGCTGAAATCTAGAACATGAGACGGATCGCCAATATACTTCCAGAGCATACAAACATGAAATACGGGATGCACACTCGACAAGCTGGGTGTCAAGGAAATCTCATAAGCCACCTCCCCAATCCTCCGAAGCACCTCAAAAGGCCCAATGAACTGAGGACTCAATTTACCCTTCTTCTCAAATATCATAACACCCTCATGGGTGAAACCTTCAACAGAACCTTCTCACCAACCATGTATGACACATCCCGAACCTTCCTGTCAGCATAACTCTTTTGTCTCGACTGCTCTGTACGAAGCCTCTCCTGAATTACCTTCACATTTTTTAAAGCATCATGCACCAAGTCTGTCCCCAATAGCCTAGCCTAGCCTCACCCGGCTCAAACCAACCAACTGGAGATCTACGCCGCCTCCTATACAAAGCCTCATGTGGAGCCGTTTGAATACTCGACTGGTAGCTGTTGTTATAAGCAAACTCTGTGAGCGGTAGAAACTGATCCCACGACCCTCCGACATTAATAACACAAGCACGCAACATGTCCTCCAATATTTGAATAGTACGATCGGGCTGCGCGTCCGTCTAAGGGTGAAAAGTTGTGCTCAACTCAACCTGAGTACCCAATTCTTTGCTGCACAAACCTCCAAAACTACAAAGTAAACTGAGTGCCCCTATCTAAAATGATGGAAACTGGGACACCATGCAAACGAACAATCTCCCGAATATAGATCTCTGCCAACCGCTCTGAAGAATAGGTAGTACACACAGGAATGAAATGTGCGGACTTGGTCAGCCAATCCACAATCACCCAAATAGAATAGAACTTCTTCAAAGTCCGTGGGAGCCTAACTACAAAGTCTATGGTGATCCGCTCCCACTTCCACTCTGGGATATCCATCCACTGAAACAAGCCACCTGGTCTCTGATGCTCATATTTCACCTACTGACAATTGAGACACCGAGCTACAAATCTCACAATGTCCTTCTTCATTCTCCTCCACAAATAATGCTATCTCAAATCCTGATACATCTTCGCAACACCCGGATGAATGGAATACCACGAGCTATGAGCCTCCTCCAAAATCAACTCCCGAAGCCCATCCACATTGGGCACACATATCTGGCCCTGCATCCTCAACACCCCATCATCACCAATAGTCACATTTCTGGCATTATCTTGTTGAACTCTGTCCTTAAGAACAAGCAAATGAGGATCATCATATTGGCGCTCTTTTATGCGATCAAATAAGGAAGACCGAGAAATCACACAAGCCAATACCCGACTGGGCTCCGAAATATCTAACCTCACAAACCGATTGGCCAAGGCTTGAACATCAACTGCAAGAGGTCTCTCCCCAACTAGAATATATGCCAAACTCCCCATACTCACCGCATTCCTACTCAAGGCATCGGCCACCACATTGGCCTTTCCCGGATGGTACAAAATAGTAATATCATAATCCTTTAGCAACTCCAACCATCTTCGCTGCCTCAAATTGAGATCCTTCTGCTTGAACAAGTGCTGGAGGCTATGATGATCAATAAACACCTCACAAGACACACCATACAAGTAATACCTCCAAATCTTCAACGCGTAAACAATGGCAGCCAACGCCAAATCATGAACAGGGTAGTTCTTCTCATGGGGCTTCAACTGACGAGAAGCATAAGAAATAACTCTACCCTCCTGCATCAATACACACCCAATACCAACTCTCGAAACATCACAATACACGGTATATGAACCTGAAGCTGATGGAAAAACTAACACTAGAGTTGTGGTCAAAGCAGTCTTGAGCTTCTGAAACTCTCCTCACACTCATTCGACCACCTGAATAGAGCACCATTTTGAGTCAACTTGGTCAAGGGTGATGCGACAGATGAGAATCCCTGAACAAACCGGTGGTAATAACCTGCCAAACCAAGAAATCTGCGAAACTCTATGGCTGAGGACGGTCTGGGCCAACTCTCAACCGCCTCCATCTTCTTTGGATCAACCTGAATACCCTCACTGGACACCACGTGCCCCAAGAAAGCCACTGAATTGAGCCAAAACTCACACTTGGAGAACTTTTCATTAAAGCTTGTCCTCCCTCAACCTCTGCAACACAACTCTCAAATGCTTCGCGTGCTCCTCCTGACTACGCGAATACACTAGAATATCATCAATGAAAACTATGACAAACGAGTCGAGATAAGGCCGAAACACGATGTTCATCAAATGCATGAACGCTGCTGGGGCAATTGTCAGCCCAAAAGACATCACCAAGAACTCATAATGACCATATCAGGTCCTGAAAACCGTCTTAAGAATATCCGAGTCCCTAATCTTCAACTAGTGATAACCTGAACGGAGGTCAATCTTGGAGAACACCCTCTCTCCCTGAAGCTAATCAAACAAATCATCAATGTGAGGTAGAGAATACTTATTCTTAATTGTTACTTTGTTCAACTGCCTGTAATCAATGCACATCCTCATCGTGTCATCCTTCTTCTTCACAAATAGAACAGGCGCACCCCAAGGCGACACACTAGGCCTAATGAATCCCTTATCAAGGAGTTCCTGAAGCTGCTCCTTTAACTCCTTCAATTCCGCGGGTGTCATACGATACGGCGGAATAGAAATGGGCTAAGTACCCGGCACCAAATCAATACCAAAATCAATATCTATGTCCGGTAGCATGCATGGTAGGTCTGCAGGAAACACATTAGGAAACTCCCTCACAACTGGAACAAAATCAATATTGGGAGTCTCTGCACCGACATCCCTCACAAAGGATAGATATGAAAGACAACCCTTCCCAACCATATGTTGGGCCTTTAAGAATGAAATCACCCTACTAGAAACATAATCAGTCGAACCTCGCCACTCAATTTGTGGCACACCCGGTATAGCCAATGTCACTGTCTTAGCATGATAATACAAAATAGCACAACACGGAGACATCCAATCCATGCCCAATATAACATCAAAGTCTACCATACATAACAACAATAGATACACTCGGGTCTCCAGACCCCCAATAGTCACCACACATGACCGGTACACACGGTCTACAACAACAATATCGCCTACCGGAGTAGATACACGAATAGATGAAACAAGAGACTCACGGGGCGTATCCAAATAACGAGCTAAGTATGATGACACATAAGAATAAGTGGAACCGGGATCAAATAATACAGAGGCATCTCTGTGGCAGACTGAGACAATACCTGTGATCACAGCGTCTGAAGCAATAACATCGGGTCTAGCTAGAAGTGCATAGAAATGGGCCTGACCATAGCCTGATCAGCCTCCCCCTCTAGGGTGACCCCTAGCTGACTGACCTCCACCCCTAGCTGGGTGGGTGGGTGGTAGTGAAGTAATTGGCACTGAAGTCGATGGCTGACTCCTCTGCTGAGATGAACCTCCAAGATGACGAGGACACTGCCTCCACATATGACGCATCTCTCCACACTCATAGCAACTCCCGGGTGCTGGAGACGGGGACTGAAAGGAACCCCTAGCACCAAAATGACTAGCAGATGCACCTGGCATAGAAGAGCCCTGAACCGATGGAGCGCGAGATGAACTCTGAGCTGTAATGCACTAAGTGATGACTGACCCTGATGAGAACTGTGAGAACCATGACCTGATGATGCCCCACAATAACCTAGGCGAGCTGGCTGAGCATGCCTGAATGGATGGCCTCTGTCGTGCTAAAACTGACCTCTCGAAGGAGCGCCACCATAACTACCAGATCCCCGAGGCCTCTTTGCCTCCCTATCATCTCGCTCATGTGCAAGGAACTGACTTAATCTCACAAGCAATGTCTACAACCTCCTTAAAAGTAGCACTGGACACCCTCTTCCTGGTCATGAGAATACTAAGCTGATAAGTGAGGCCATCAACGAACCTCATAATCCTCTCTCTCTCTCTCTCTCTCTCTCTCTCTCTCTCTATTATAGGAACCAACCAAACAGCACGATGAGCTAACTCCGAGAACCTCATCTCATACTATGTCATAGTCAAATCTCCCTGACACAACCACTCGAACTGCCTACAAAGCTCCTCTCTACGAGACTGTGTCACATATTTCTCCAAAACGAAAACGGAGAATTGCTGCCAGGTAAGGGGTGCTGCAAACAGGCCTACGCCTCTCATAAGCCTCCCACTAAGTGAAGACAGCTCTTGAAAACAAAATTAGTGAAAGCGACCCCGCTGGTCTCCAGAATACCCAATGTACGAAGAATCCTCTGACACTTGTCCAAGAAACCTTGGGCATACTCGCCCTCTGCACCACTGAAAGTCGGAGGCTGAAGTCTACTAAACCTCTCCCACGTGCGCTGCTCATCCTCTAGCATGGCAGGAGCTACATAGTCCTAAGCAGCTACAACTGGTTGGGCTGGATGTGCCCCCGGTATCTAAAGTCCCTACACGACCTACACAGGCGTGCGAGCGGCGGGAGTCTTAGTGCTTCCCCCGGACTGAGAAGTAGTTGCAGCTATAGTAACTAAGACCGCCTGAGCTAGGCAGTGCATACTGATAGAATCTGAGCTAGGGTCTCCTGAAGACCCGGAATCCCAATGGGCACAGACGGTGCCTGAGCTGGTGTTGCTAGAGCATCCACAATTGGGACCTGATCCTCAATTGGGGTAGCCGGTGGATCTGCAAGTGTTGCCCAAGCTGTTGTATGGGCTATACCTATGCCTCTACCATGACCTCGACCGCGTCCTCGACCTCTAGTGGCCATAGCTGGTGGTACTGGTAGTCATCCATCCTGACCGATCGCTCATGTCCTCACCATCTGTGAGAGAATAAAATAACAGAAGTTTAGTACTCGGATCAACAGATTCACACGACAAGAATTTCAAGAATATGAAGTTTTTCCTAAAGGTTCTAAAGCCTCTCAAGGATAAATACAGACGTCTATGTACCGATCCACGAGACTCTACTAAACCTGCTTATGACTCGTGAGACCTATGTAACCTAGGCTCTAATACCAACTTGTCATGACCCTAAATCTATAGTCGGTCGTGATGGAACCTATCATGAAACAAGGCCAGCCAACAAAATACCCAATTCATTTTAAACAATTATAATAATAGAATTTAAGTCATTAACATGCTAAAAATCCCAAAATGAAAGTGAACTAGTACAATTTGCGGAAACCAACACAGCCCGACATCGAGGTATCACCAGCCATGAGTATCTAAACATGTGTTTAAGAGTTTGGAAGAGTTTATACAGTCTATTACAAAACTAGAAATAGAAAGTAAGATAGGATAGGGAAATACTGGATACGAACACCGAGCAGCTAACTAGTGGACTCCAAATAGCCTGCTGGGGACAATAAACCCTCACTAGCGGGACCCGAAGCTCCTGAATCTGCACACAAGGTGCATGGAGTAATGTGAGTATGCTAACTCAGTGAGTAACAAAAATAAATGAAGACTGAGTGATAAGAAATCACGTAAAACACAACAACATGCTAAAAGAGGCAGTGTGAAAACGAATACAATGCAGTAAAATAGTGAAATCTTATAAAAACACCTTAGTTCAGTATAAGCTTCTTTAAAACACCTTTTTAGCAGTTAAACAAGTAAATGAAAAATAGCGAGAAAAGATAAACACATAAAATCAGCCCCTCGGGCTATATATCAATAGAATCAGCCCTCGGGCTATATCACATATCACATTGGGTACCCGCGCTCACTGAGGGTGTACAGACTCTGGGGGACCCTTACGGCCCAAGCGTAATATCAAGTCATCTCGTGTCATAATCAAATAGGTTCTCGGCCTCATATCAAGCCACCTTGTGGCGTACAACTCAGGCCCTCGGCCTCATAATCATAATCAGTACAATATTGCGGCGGCGTGTAGTCCGATCCCATAATAATCCTAACAACATAGGCCCTCGGTCCTACTCAGTCAGAAATCTCTAAAAGCCACTCAGGCACAGTAAAATATGATGCTTAACTCAAAATGTCATTTAAGATATCAAAACAGAGTAAACATGGTGTTGATACCCAATTTTTTCCCTATATATTTTTTCAATATGCAAAATAACTTCAAAATGGCATATATATGCATATGTGAGCATATCCAAGTGTTTTATTATTTTTTCATAATTTTTAAAGGTTTTTAAAATCAATTTATTTCCCTCTTTTATCCATAAAAACCTAATAATTATTTTCAAAATTATTATTTTGGTAATTCATTTATTAGACTGTCATATTTATGTTAGAATATAGTTAAGGTAATTTTTGCATATTTTTACAAATTTATTTAGTAATTTTAAGCTAAATTGCACGTAATTGCAATATTAGCCTCTTTTAAGATTTAATTGCGTTTATATTCATAAAATCAAGTTCTATGTTTTTAAATTGTTAATTATATGTTATAAATCATTTTAGTGCTTTTAATTTTATTTTACAAAATTAATTTACTATTTTTATAAAACAAATAGCGAAAATGGCTATTTAAAATCTAGCCAGATTGGCTTTCAATTTTAGCCTAAAATTGAGCCCAAATCAGACCCAATTTTCCAGCCCAATTGCAACTCAAACCCGACCCCTAACCCATTTAATCGACCCTACCCAAATTCCCCACCTAACCCCCTTTAATCCTAGTCGTTGATCATTTAGATCAACGACCAACGTCCTCTCTTTCCTTTTTAAACCCTGAACGACCCCTAAACCTAAATCATTTCTCTACACCCGCCGCCTTTGAATCCCCTTTCTCTCTCAACTCTCTCTGAAACCTCTCAAGAACCCTAGTCACGGCCATCTAACCCCACCATAATCTACCTCAACCCCTGCCTAATCCATGGCCTCTCATGGTCATTTCAGATATGTATCAGCCTCTTACGGTTCTTGGGTGCTTGTTTCTATGATTTCATGGCCAGACCTTGAGAGAATCTGGTCCAGTCCTTGCTCGACTTCTGTTCATGGCTTTTCTCCGGCCATCCATGACCTTTCTCCGGCCATTCATGGCCTTTCAAGGCAGATCCTTGACTTTCCTGGTTAGATCGGAAACTTTCAAGGTCTTTCTCACCTTTTCAGGGTTTTCTGAAACCCTAATCTTTAAGATCTTTTGATTTTTCTTTCAGATCTACTTTAGATCTGTACTTGCTATGAATGTTTTAAGTGTTTTCTCGAAAGTTCTTCAACTTTTCTTTCAAAACGACCCTTCATTTTCTCCGATTACGGTTTCTCTTAACCTCTCTTCTAAAAAATCTCTTCTCTGATTCTTGATGTTGTTTTATGATTTTACTCTGTTCAAACTTCTTGTTATGCTTTCCTTCTACTTAAGTCAGCATGTTAAAACCCTAGTTCTTTTTTGTCTCATCCGAGTTCTGAAACTGCATGTTTGAATGTGTACTTGCTCGATTATGTTCTTTGTTCTTGTTTGACTTATTTGATTCAGAGTTTTACCATCTTTTAAACTCGATTATTGTGGAAAACCCTAGGTCTTTTGGTCTAAGACTACTTGTGAAAGTATACTTGACTCGATTAAAGGTTCCTTGTTTCAGACTCTCTTTTCTTTTATGTGACCTATCTGATTCTGAGTTTCACTATCTTTTTAACTTGACTATTGTTGAAACCCTAATTTCTTAAAAAGTTTTCCTCACTTGTTACTGTGAGACCTTTATTTGTTTTGACTCTCTTCTTCACTTTGGCTATACGTGTGAGCCATGACTATCTAAGTTTGTTCACTACTGAATCTTATGCTTATTTCTGCTACTATTGTATGTTGTTTCTTTTGCCAATGTGTTTGGCCTCGCATGTCTGATGCTTGTGTTTACTCTATTTATATATTGATGTGCAGAATCATGTTTCTTCCTTGATTGATCTTGGTCTTGTGACTGATTGCAAAATCTTTTCTTTTACGAGCCCTAATTTCTATCATTTGTTTAAAGTTAATTGATCCCTTTCCTTTACTATGATTTTTACCTTACTGAATCTTTTCCAAAATAAGCATGTATTTGTACTTAGACTTGATTGTTTACTTCATGATTTTACTACCCCTTTTTTGGCAATAATCAATCTGTTTCCAAACTGATTTTCTTTCCTTAATTAGACCTGCTGCTACCCATTAAACAGGGATTCCTTAATTAAAGGGAATCACTTGGGTTAATTGATTCTGACTTGTGATTGTTTCCATGTTTGTGTTAAGACTTTACTTATTAACTTATTCTTCACATGTTTTCAAAACTATAAATACCCACCATCTTCTCTTTCAAAGGGACGAACCATCTGAGTTCAGAACACACACTTCACTTAAAACTCTTTCTTTTCTCTACTATTACTTGTGCTACTACTTTGTCTAGCCAGCTGAAAGCCAAGGCTAGGCTGTGGAAATTTGCGTACTTTTCCTTTCTGCACTTTGCTTCTTACTGGTATGTCCTAGTTAATCTTCAAGCATCAACAACAACATGTTTCTTTAGCTGTTTCAGTTTCCTTCACTCTTGCCTACTTTTGCTTATGTTTATACAATCAAGTTACATTACTAAGCATGCTGCAATCTACTCCTTCCCCTTCTAAATTAATGTTTTCCTTTATGTATGTACTCTGTCAGTCATTTGTTATGTGATTTGCTGAGTCATGAATCCCAAACCCCCATATCCCCCTATGTGTTTGTGTTCTCTGGCTGGTTTGTGGGCATATCAGCATCATCTATTGTTTTGCATGTCCAAACCTAACCCTTCCTGGGGTCATATGCTTCCTAAAACCCCTGACCCCTTTGTGCAATTACCGATTCTGTGTAGTTTAAGTTTTACTACTATTGTTTTCAAATCACCCTTATCCCTTACTATTCTCACCCAGTTTTAAATAAATCTCTGTTTCTGCACTTCCACTATACTCTTAAAACCTAGGTTCTGCCCCTCTTGTGTGAGCCTTGCCTTGGGACCCTTGAGCTCCCTATGAACTTGGACACATAAGGGTTGGCCCTTCCACACTGCACTATTCTCTATCTGATTATGCAAACCTGGGTGTAACCACTGTCTGGGGTCCCTTGAGACCCTTAGGGAACTTTGACACACCCAGGTCTGAGAAAGGCTTCGAAACAAGTGACATTTGAGGTGGTTTATTCCATTACTCCGAGAGGAAGTCAGAATCAGGCTTCTTAAGGTTGTAATTTCTTATTTTTGCACTAGTTTGTTGTAATTCAATACTTGGTCTGTAATAATTTAACAAATCTTGGGGTTGGCTAGTGAAAGGGATGGGGTAACTATGCATGTTTAGCTATTAGAGACACCATGCCTATAAGATCTGTTCTGTTTTAATTCAAATTCTGTATGCTCCACTTTCACGCAAATAGAGAATATGCCTATAGGACTTGTTTAATGAACTCTGCATGTTATATTACTACACTTAGACACCATGCCTATAGGATCTAAATGGTTATAATCAGACGTCATGTCTATAAGATTAAAATCAGTATTTTTCATAGAAATCATGCCTATAAGAATTTCGAGTAAGTCCTGCCTGCTTCATTTCACGTTCAACTAGATATGATGTCTATAGGAATTAAAAATCAGCAATAATAGAGATCATGCCTATAGGATCTGAAACCAGTCTAGTTTAAAAATCAGTTTGACTCGTATTGTTCTGAATCAGTTTTAAACAATATTCTCTTTTATTAATATGATTTAGATAGCATGCCTATAGGATCCAAATCGCTTGTTTAAAATTGTCACTGCTTTGCTGCATTCTTAATCAGTAATAGACATCATGTTTATAGGACATCAAAAATACACACTTAGGCAAGCCTTAGGTAATAACAACAAAATTGAATCCGCTTTTGTTTAATTAGCAACTGCTACAACCAGCAGGCAAGCCTAATTCGGACTTGTTATCTGAGTTATGTAATAAATTGGTCTGCTTCAACAATTAAAACTCCCCTACCTTAGTACTTTAAATTCTGACCCTAAATGTGTTTAAGTCATGCTATTTATATGCTTTACTTGAGGAGGTATATATGAGCCTCTTAGTTGTTTATATGTTTCCCTTAATGTGCAGTCATATGTGTTTTGAATGTCGCCTTAGTCTTTTACCTTTAAAAACTCAAAAGTCAACCTAAAATCCTCCCTCTTATAGGAATAGTAGTCCTAAGTTCCTCCGGGACTGATAGGAATGGGACGGGTAATAGCATGCAATAGAGGTCGAGACCAATCCGTGCTTTAATACCTTAATGGGGTAGGAAGGGTAGATATGGATATGATGACCGGTGCGCTAATACCACGTGTATCCCCTCTTCTGAGGAGTGTCATACCGGGTATCGCATTGATGTGATCCATATTATAAATAAACCTAGGACCCCTTTCCCCCCCTTTTCTTTTATATTCTCAAGTATTTGTAGAACTGTGACTTCTTTTCAAAATTCACCTTTTAATAATTGTTCTTTCAGACTCTTATGTGTTTAAACCTAAATCCCCTACTATTTTAGCCTACACTTGTCTATCTGCTAATTGTACAAAATTCACAAAACTATCTGGCCGAGAACCACACTAGTGGATCCTGAGGGGTGCCTAACACTTTCCCTTTAGGATAATTTCAAGCTCTTACCCTATCTCTAGTTATCAAACAAACTTAGAAATGAACCCTATAGGTTTCCTAATGCACCTTAAATCATTAGGTGGCGACTCTTCAAATGCAAAACCTAGTTCCCAAAAGGAATGAGTTGTCCTATACCCAAAATGTCATAAATCTGATTTTTCGATGCGAAGAGGAAAAAAGGAGGCACGACACATGGCTGAGTTATGAAAACAGTATAATATAGCATGACTGATTACAAGTATAAAGTCAAAACAATGAGGAATAGTAGTGAAAATCCCCTAAGGGTCCAAAACAATTGGCACGAGGCGCAAATATGGCATTCAGCCCAAACCATGATGATAGCAAACAGTTTTCAATCAAATACGCAGTAAAATAGTCATTCGGGACGGACTAAGTCATAATCCCCAATAGTGTACGACTCCACGCTCGTCATCTAGTGTGTGTGTCACCTCAATATAGCACAATGATGTGAAATCCGGGGTTTCATACCCTCAGGGCAACATTTACACTCATTACTCACCTCTAACCTGTCCAAACTCTAGTTCACAATGACTTTGCCCCTCGAATCGGCCTCCGAATGCTCCAAATTTAACCAAAATCAGTGCAAAACTATCAAAATATGCTAAGGGAACAAAGCTCACTCGAAAGAAATGAAATTACAACACAAATCCCGAAATTGGCCAAACCCGACCCCCAGGCCCACGTCTAGGAATCCAATAAAAATTACATCAATAGACTCCTTATCACTCCCCAAGTTCATTCATATCAAAAGCACCAAAATCCAACCACAAACGATCCCTCAAATCCCAAATTCTAGTTCTCTAATTACAAGCCCTGGTTCATCAATATTAAGGCTTAAATTCTATAATTTCCATGATTAATTGGGTAGAAATCACATTAGGATTGAGTGTTAAGTCCATAAATCTTACATCCAAGTGTTCCCCCTTGATTCCCTCTTCAATCCCCTTCAAAAAGCTTCAAAATCGGACAAAAAATGGAGGAACTTAGACCCAAAATCGCGGATATGGGTCTTTTAAACGTTCTGCCCAGCACTTAAAAATCCTTCATCGCGAACGCGGTCAAAGCCTTACATACGCGAAGAACAAATTTTAGTTGACAAATTTTCCTTCTTTGCGAATGCGTCTCCCCTATCACGAACGCGAAGGCTCAGCTTCCCAGCTCATCGCGAACGCGGCTCCCCTCTCACGAACGCGTAGCTTGATGACCCCAACCCTTCGCGAACGCGAAGGCCAAACCTTCAGCCTCACATTCTATCCCTTCGCGAATGCGAGGGTCCACTCACGAGCACGAAGCACAGCTGTCTGTAACATTAACAGCCGATTTTTGCAATTTTTCACAACTTGGAATGATCCGTTTAACCACCCTAAACTCACCCGAGGCCCTAGGGACCTCAACCAAACATGCCAACCTATCCCATAACATCATTCAAACTTGTTCCAACTTTCATAATGCTCAAAACAACATCAAAACACCAAATTTGCATCGGATTCAAGCCTAAGAATTCTAAAATCTACCAAATTCCGCTTTCGATCAAAAAGTCTGTCAAACCACGTCTGAATGACCTAAAAATTTGCACACATATCCCAAATAACACAACGGACCTACTGCAACTCCCAAAATTCCATTCCAACCCCTATATCAAAACCTCACCTATCAACCGAAAAATGCCAAAATTTCAATTTCGCCTATTCGAGCCTAAATCCACTCCGGACCTCCAAAACACATTCTGATCATGCTCCTAAGTCCCAAATCATCCCCCGAATCTATCCGAACCATCAAAATTCATATCTGATCCCTTTCTTACATAAGTCAACATCCGGTTGACTTTTCCAACTTAAACTCACTCAAAGGAGACTAAGTGTCTCAAACCTTACCAAAACCTCTTCGAACCCAAGCCAACCAATCGGATAACACATAGCATAGCTGAACAAGGCAATAATAAGCATAAATGGGAGAAACCGAGTAGTAACTCATGAAATGACCAGCCGGGTCGTTACACTAATTCAGTAAAATACTTCCTTTAAAAACACCATGACTGAAGCATATTCGTGCTTATGTGTCTATATTTAAAATGCAATCACCTCAATGTTGGATGCATCTTAAGTCTTCCGGAACTTGCTTCACTAGATCAAATTCATTCGAGACCAAATGCAATCTCTGAGAGTGATAAAATCCTCTGTAGATAGAAGGTTTGTCCATCAATGTAGAAAGCCCAGCTTTGTCTCGACAAGGAAGCAACTTTAGCCATGGAGTGAGGCTCTCTGTGCAAACAGCCTCACAAGGCAATGTGCAGAGGAGGGGAGAGAGGAAGGGAGAGAGGAGAGAAAGAAGAAAAGGGTGTAACTAAATCCCTTGATTGAAGCCACAAATAATGGATTGGGAGCCTTTTAAGGTGGATTGTATATATTTGGTAAACAAAACTTGTTTATGCTAGGTAATTAGCTAAACATGGACATTAAGGGTAATAAAATTTCAAATAGTGTATAGGTATGAAAAAATCCCTTATAGGAATTTTTACATACTCAAATTCTTGCATTAAGCTCTTAGTATTTTTGGACTTTACAAATACTAGGCCCATTATGAGTCCTGTTACGGTCCAACATATATACATTTTTGGAAATTTTACCTCCTATAGCAAAGTTATGCATCCTATTTATTATAAATAAAAACCTTTTTAATATATTATTTTTTATATTTACCTTTTAGTTTTTATAGCAAAATATATATTTATGGTCATTTCCTACCATTAAACCATTAAATATGCTCTCTAATATTTTTCTCTCTCATTCTTTATATAAAACTACCTCCTTATTAAGCCCTAGTGTATGTTCTTGTCAAACTGATCAAACTAATTTGCTTCATTCTCGGATGGCAACTCTTGCTGATAGTGGCATGATGACGATGATGATGATGATGATAATGATAACTGTCGTTTTTATATTGTTGTAGTTTTCTTGATAGAGTAGCGTGATTATTGTTATTAAAATCTCATATTAAAAGAATTTCTCTTTACCAATTATTTGGAAATAATCACCATTGTTATGCTTCGACCAGAAAACTCAAAATTTCATCTCCAATGGCTGATTCAATAACTCACAGGAGGGTTGCCCGACATCGAAACAAGCCCAATTTGAGAAATCTTTGAAAGAATCAACATTTGTTGATGCAAAAAAAATAAGAAAACTTATGGATGATGATTCACGGGTTAAGGGAAAAGATACTTTTATTTTTATTGTATTCAATGTATCTCATTGTATTCCATTGTATTCAATGTCTTTATTTTTTTCTACTTTTTCAATATATTCACTATATTTAACTGTATTCAATGTAATTATATAATTTTAAAGCTTCACTTTGTTTCGTTGTTTTGTCTAGCAGTATATATTCAATAGTATGTATTCAATGTATTGTAGAATGTATTCATATAAATTTTTTAATTAATATAATTTATGTATTCAGATGTGTATATGTATTCAAATGTATCTGCAGTATGTATTCATATGTTTTGCACTATAGATGACCTGCTATACTTCATGTATTCAATGTATTTGTATGTATTTAACTGTATTCAATGTAATTATATAATTTCAATATATAAATCTATTTGTAAAGATACCACTAAAAAATATTTTACTAAAGATACCACTAAAAAAGAAAGGATGGATTGAATCTCTGAAGATTGCTCTGTTTTTGGGGTATTTTTCGGCTGTGAATCTTTTCTATAACTGGAAATACAAATTTTGTGTGTTATATTGAGTTTGTTGAGTTATATTAGGAGTCTATCGCACTGATTGATTCACTTACCGTTTTTAAACAACTGATGACCTTATTTTTCATAGATTTCTGTTACTGTATTTACGTATACAGCTCGCGAATACATATGAAGACAGTCTATGTTTAGCTGGACTTCCTTGTTTTCCGTCGAGTTTTGCTATTGTATCCATGAATACAGTAGCTTGAATACATCGAATACACTCTATAACAAATGAAAACATAGCTATAGGAAGTTAATAAGTAAATGGCAGCTATAGCAAATTAATAGCCACTAAACAATAGTCATTTCTGAAAATTCCTCTATATTTTTTGCGTAAAATCCTTAGAAAGCATATTTATGGGCGGAAGTGCACAGTGGCTTCTACTTCTTCTTCTTTCTTTTTTTGAAGGCTGAGTGCACAATAGCTGATTTCAGTGGTACCATGTAAAATACAGTCAATTTTAAAAATAATTTTAATGTGTAAATATCCAATGAAGATAAGTTTTTACCTTATAAGAGGAATATAACATCACATGCAATTTGGATTCAGGCCTTCTTGTCTTTATTTACAAATTGGATTAAGCCACTATCCTTTCATACTTACTAAAACCAACAAATAAAAATTCCAGCATAAGCTAGTGTTTAACCAAAAAATGAAATCTTAGTCAAAGCTAGAATTTAGAAGAACATGGGTTACTGATAATCAAAAGAATATATAAAAGGAAGTAATTTAGGTAACAAGAGAGTAATCAAGAGAAAAACAAGTAAACCAAAGTTAATTCCAATAGTGTTTTGTCTCCTTACAATTGATCAGATATCTCCTTTTATAGATATCTTGGAGATATACGTTTTGCCCAAATAATAATGAGGCTATTATGAGTAATTAAATACATTGAATGCTACGTTACATAATCATTACATTCAATACGAATTCTCTAACATATTCCACATTTAATGCCTATTAAATGTCGTATCTTCACTCTTTTCTATTGTCAGATTCATTCCTTTTGATTCTCGGACATAAATGACTTAGATAGGTACGGGCGCACAGTTATTTGAATAACTGTATGTGCCTCTTCCTCTGCCATTTGCTCGTATCTGTTGCAACTCGTGCCTCTTGGCTAGTTGTAATTCTTTGACCATTTGACCAATCTACGTGTCTCGACATGTCACCTTTATATTTAAATACAAATTTTTCCAATACAGATAGTCCCCCCACTTTCCATTTATTCATCAGTTGAATATTTGGGAAGTGGATTTCATTAAAAGAGAATTTTTGTCACCATTAATGCTATGACAAAATTGACGCTTCAATTGTTGCTTCCATTTAATGCTCTGTACACGTGTCATTTTTCCATTGGTTCTACAATTTTGCAGCCCTTTTCAAGGCTTTTTTACGGATCCACTATTCACGAAGTGCCAGTTATCATTATTATGGTCCTTCCATCACTGCACTTTTACCTTTGACGGTTGCTTATTAATATAAATATAACTTCTTTCCTTGTCTTTTACCACATAAAGCTTATTGAACGCTTAATTCCTCAAATCTCAGTTCACATCTTCCTCACATTATTCTTCTTCATCATGTCTTCACCAAACCCTAACCCTAGGAGAGTTCCCATTGTAGATACCTTCCCCAATGCCCCCATTAGGCATAGAAGGGGAGGTAGGCTTCGTAGCTTAGGGTCTACTCGTGGTGGTGGTTCGTCTATACTTTCTCCTAGTTCTGGTCCTTCTTCTAGAACCAGAGGTTCCCTTTCTCACAAATCTTCTTCTAGGGATAATGAACTTTCTAAACCATTACGTGAGCCTTTAGTAGAGGAGATAGTCCCTACAAAACTATCTTTTTACCATGATAAGGAATCTCTTAGAAACCAGGTTTCCGCTTTAGATCGTGCTGATGGTTACCCCACTCAAATTACAAAAGTTTTGACTCATGTAGTTCGCAAAGACTGCCATTGGAGTAATGATTTTCCCATTATTATCCCTAACCCAAATCAGAGAATTACTTCTTACTTGACTGGGTTCTCTTTTGTTTATACATACCCTTTCACTTTAGGGTTCAAACCAGCTATTGACCCAGTCATTCTTGAATTTTGCCATTTCTTTAATATCTATTTGGGTCAAATTGGCCCAATCATATGGAAGGTTGTTGCCTGTTTGAGGCATTTAACCAATATGGCTGACGTTTCCTTTACTTTCCCTCACCTGATTCATCTTTACTCCCCTAGGCTTTTCCGTAATGGCGTTTTTACCCTAGTGGCCAGAAGTAAGAGGGTTTTGGCGAGCCCTAAAAATAACAAGGATTGTGGTTGGTATGCCCGGTTTGTTGCTGCCCCCACTGTTGGCTTAGTGGGTGAGGATAACGTTCCCTTCCCTGAGAAGTGGAATTTTGCACGTAAGTCTTTTATCCTTCTCGTGCCTTTTTTCTTCAAGTTTATAAACTTCTCTAATTATGCCCTTTTTTTAGCAACCATGGGAGTTGTGTAGGATATTCCCAATTTTCATGGTTGGGTAGATAAATTGCTGAAGACAGCACCAATAGATGGTAGGTCTTGGAGAACACGTTCTAACCGTTACGGTTGGAAAGTAAAGACTCATGGTAAGAGTTTTTATTTTATCTTTCACGCATATATATATTTTTCTTTATTGCTCTAACTCACATCCTTCTTTTTATTAGGATTTGCTATTCGAGGAGTTACTACTGAAGCAGTTGCGGCCTCGCGTGTCTCTTCGGGAACCCGTACTCCTTCGGGGACCCACATCTCTTTAGAAAGAGCCCGAGAAATTGTCTTGGGTTCTTCTTCTGCGAAAAGGAAAGCTGTTGAAGAGGAAGACTCTGAAGAAGAGGAAGATGGGGGCTACCTAGTGACGAGGCCACGAGCTAGGAGACGCATCGTCTCTGATGACGAAGCTTAAGTTTCCTCTTGTCTTTCTGTTTCTCTTACCGAACCTGCTGAAACCCCGATAATAATTCCTGACGATGACGTCACTCCTCATGATACCCATGAGTCTATTGATCAACTTTTCATCTATGGTTTTGGTAGTGGAGGTTTAGGGCCTATTTTAGATGAAATACCCTTATCTTCTTTTTCAACTCCCGTGCCTGTGATTCCTTCCTTACCAGTCCTAGTTGTTTATGTTCCTTCTTCTATTGTTTTAACTTCTTCTACCGCTCCTCCTTTGACAATTCCCCCTCCTATCGTTCATCATACGGAAGTGGGCTCTTCAAGTAGAAGTGCCTCTATGAGGAGGGTAACTATTGAAGTTCCTGCTGATAGCAGCCTTTTGAGGAAGTTAGGTCAGGCAGATGTATGGATGGAGCCTTTAATAGGCCCAATTGAAAAAGCAAAGTTGGAGAGCCATAGTTCCCTGACTCTAATGAATGATATCGTGCATGCCACTTTGAAGGTATTTTCCTTATCTCCCTTTTTTACTTTGTAAAAAATATTTATCTTTGGGATTCTTATTTCCCTTCCTTTTTTAGGCTAATCTTATCGACACAGAAATGATGAATAGAATCTCCTTCTTGGAGAAGGTAGCACGTGATTCAGAGAAGATAGCACGTGATTCTCAATTGGAGGCGATCAATTGGAAGGAACAATTTGAGAGTGCACAAATTGATATAGAAGATTTACAAGAGAGCAAGAGTACCTTAGAGCAGCAGGTGCGGGCTTTAACTTCAGGGTTAGCGGTTGTAAAAGCTTCCTCAAGCCAAGCAGAAAAAGAAAAAGAACGTCTTGAATCCTCATTCTCAGAGCAACTATCTAAGGCCAGTGAAGAGAATAGAGAGTTGAAGGCTCTTTTGAGTCAAAAAGAAATTTACGATGGGGAGCTCGTGCAAATCTTAACTCAAGCACAAGAAGACCTTCGAGTCTCTGCTGATAAGGTGCGTGCTTTAGAGAGCTCTCATGCCTCTCTTCAAGCTTCTTATAACTCCGTCTTGGCTGAAAATGAAGAGCTAAAGAATGAGATTGCTGATTGGGAAAAGGATTATGAGATCCTTGAAGAAAAATCTGTTGTTGAGGTAAGTTGGGCATTTTTGAATTCATGTCGTGATACCCTAATTGAAGCTGGCCAAGAAACTTCAACTTGGAGTCGGAGTTAGCTAAGATCAATGAAACCATTGAATAAGCTCAGCAAACTCAGGACTTCCCTTCTCCCGTGGTTGAAGCTCTGGTGAATGTTGAAGCTGATACGGGTATCCCAACTCTTTCAAGCCCAAACGAGCCTGTTGCTGCAAGCCAAGTTGAAACCGCATCTGTTGATGCACCTGCCCAAATTGAGCTTGTTGCTATTGATGCTCCTGCTTCAGTTCCACAAACTTCTCAGTGACCAGTTTTAATCATTTGAATGATTTTGTTTTTGTTTTTATTTTGAAAAATTGTAATTAAACCCTTAGCTTTATTTGAGGGTTGGTTTTGGAAACGCAAGTCCCCAAGTCTTTTATGGGGCAATTTGTATAAACAATTTCATAGTTTTATGACTAAGTTCGTACTTAGTCTTCAGTTTTTAAGTATTAAGAAGTTTTTCATGTTATTATCTTAAACTTCTGTCTGCTTTATTCTTACCTTTATTTTTAAGGACTTATAGAATAATTTGCATTTTTGTTTTTCGAAAATGCTTCTGTTAATCTCATGACTAACTAATTTAAACATGAGTTTTATAAAAGAGGGCCCTTTTATATTTCGACACTTAATGAAGAAGACGTCTCAACTTCATAATATTGTTATCATACGATAATAGGAACACACATGTTTCTTTGAAATAGCTTTGACAAGTTTTGAATAATACTTTACATTTATTTGAATTACATCTATAACTTTCTCGTAACTGTTTTTCTTGTAGCAGATTTTTACAAAAGAAGAATAATAGACACGGGGTTTTTCCTTATAACCCATTTTAGTACATAGCCTTTACCCTAACTATAGTGAGGTTTTTCTTTGGCCTTAGCTCGTGGCTCCATCTCGTGACTTTGTGACTTTTACTCTGTACTTGACTCTTTTAGGCTTGATTTTTCCTCAATCTTTTTTGCCTTCTTTATACACATGTCTGTGTATATTATATAGTCCCCCAAGTGTTTGAGTGTTGAAGTATGAAGCCTCGAGCACTTGATATTTTCTCTCATTTGGTCCTTTTCCTGAAAAGGAAAATCATACGAGACTCAGAGGTGTGATTATAGATGAAGACTGCTTAACCTGTTTGAATTTCTATCAGAATAATTGTAACCCTAGGCCAAGAATTTTAGGTTATTCTGTGTGCCTTACAGGTCGTGACTCATCATTTAGTACGGGTTAACTTTTTTCCTATCATCTAAAATCGTTAGTAAAATTTTAACAATTCAAAAATTAAATTTAAAATGGTGATACCTGACCGTGGGTATTCCTTAGAAATAGTATCTCTTTTAATGAACAGCATTCCAATGTGAAGGTAGTATCTTGCCATCCATTGTCTCCAGTTCATATGCTCCCTTTCCTGCAATATCACGAACTCTATAGGGTCCTTTCCATGTTGGACTTAATTTGCCCGCGTTAGCTGCCTTTGTAGATTGAAAAACCTTTTTAAGCACAAAGTCCCCTACTTTGAAGAATCTGAGGCGTGCTTTTCGGTTGTAATATCGTTCTATGACTTGCTTTTTGTGCTGTCATTCTTATTAATGCAACTTCTCTCCTCCCCTCGAGTAAATCTAGATTGACCCGCATCTTCTCATCATTAGATTCTTGTGTCGCCTGTGTGAACCATGTACTTGGTTCCCCTATCTGAACTGGAATTAAAGCCTCAGCTCCATTAACCAATGAAAACAGTGTTTCTCCTGTACTTGTTTTTGCAGTTGTGCGATATGCCCATAAAACTCCAGGTAACACTTCAGGCCAGTTACGTTTTGATTCCTCTAATAGTTTCTTTAAATTATTGATAATAACCTTGTTCGTTGATTCTGCTTGCCCATTACCCACCGGATAATAAGGTGTAGACGTAATCCTTTTAATTTGCCAACTTTGAAAGAATTCTGTGATTTGAGCTCCAATAAATTGAGGGCCATTATCACACACGATCTCCTTTGGTACACCGAATCGGCATATGATATTCCGCCAAATAAAATCTTTGACTTCCTTTTCTCGCACCTGTTTAAATGCTCCTACCTCCACCCATTTAGTAAATTAATCAGTGAGTACGAGCAGAAACTTTACTTGTCCTTTTGCTTGTGGTAATGGACCCACGATATCCATTCCCCATTTCATAAATGGCCATGGCGTAATGACCGGATGTAATAGCTCCGCAGGTCTATGCATATTGTTACCGTACCTTAGACATTTATCATATTTGGCCACGAAACTTTCTGCTTCTTCATCCATTTTAGGCCAGTAATAACCTGCCCTAATTAAGGTTGTTACCAGTGACCTTCCTCCTGCGTGATTCCCGCAATGTCCCTCATGTATTTTTTTCATTACATACTCCATTTGCGAAGGCCCGAGGCATCTTGCTAAGGGACCACCAAACATTTTACGATATAAATTGCCTTGCTTTAAGCAGTACCGAGCAGCCTTCTTTCGAAGCGTATGAGCTTTTTTCTTATCATCAGGGACAGAACAATACTGCAAAAAAGCAACAATCTCGTTCCTCCAATCCCAAGTTAAATTATTAAAATTTACCTCATTCTTAACAGGATCGAGAACTGAATGAAATAAATGTATAACTGAGGTGTTTGCATCACTTGCCACATAAGCTGCAGATGTGATATTAGCTAGGGCGTTCGCTTCAACATTTTCATCCCTTGGTATTTGTATAACTTTCCAGGTTTGAAATTGCGTTATCAATTCTTGTACCTTTTCTAAGTATTGTTGTATCCTTGCTTTCCTAGCTGTATAAGTCCTCAGCATTTGATTAACCACGAGTGGCGAATCACTCTTGATTATAATCTGATTTATGCCAAGCTCTCGTGCCAATTCTAGACTTGCAATCACAGCCTCATACTCCACTTCATTGTTAGTTATGGAGTGACATTTAATAGCTTGTCGAATGGTTTCACTCGTATGTGGTATAATCCCTAAACCTACACCTTTTACATTAGATGAGCCATCAGTGAATAAAGTCCAAGTTCCCGGGTTAGCTCCATTGAATACCTGTAATTCTTTTTCTGCTTCTAATTGCATCCCCTGGCTAAAATCAGTCACGAAATCAGCTAACACTTGTGATTTTATAGCAGTTCTAGGTTGGTATGTGATTTCGTATTCACTTAACTCTATTGCTCACTTAGCTAACCTACCTGATAACTCATGCTTATGTAATATATTACATAAAGGGTAGGCAGTTACTACAGCGATAGGATAACACTAAAAGTAAGGTTTTAACTTTCTAGATGTCATGATTAATGCAAGTGCAAGTTTTTCTAACTGAGGATAACGTGTCTCCGCATCTAACAAAGATTTACTAACATAATAGATAGGGGATTGTTTACCTTGTTCTTCTCGGACCAAAACAGCGCTTATCGCAACTTCCGAAACAGTAAGATAAATGAGTAGTCTTTCCCCAGCCTTTGGTTTTGCCAGCAAAGGTGGATTTGATAAGTACCTTTTCAAATTCCTGAGTGCCTGTTGACATTCCTCATTCCATTCAAAATGATCCTACTTCTTAAGGGCTGAGAAGAATTTAAAACACTTCTCTGATGATTTAGAAATGAATCTTCCCAAGGCTGCAACTCTCCCTGTTAATCTTTGAACTTCTTTCTTGTTTGAAAGTATATCAAATATTTCTTCAATGGCCTTAATCTGTGCAGGATTCACTTCAATACCACGGTTAGAAACAAGAAAACCCAAAAACTTACCTGATGCAATGCCAAATGAACATTTTTTGGGATTTAACTTCATATTAAATTTGCGCTAAATTGAAAATGTGTTAGATAAGTGTGATATGTGATCTTTTGAATACTGAGTTTTAACAAGCATATCATCTATATATACCTCCATAGTCTTTCCTAAATGCTCTTGAAACATTTTGGTAACTAACCTCTGATACGTTGCACCTGCATTCTTTAGACCAAAGGGCATTACTTTATAATAGTAAGTCCCCTTGTCTGTTATGAATGAAGTTTTTTCTTCATCCCCCAGATCCATTTTAATCTGATTATAACCTGAATATGCATCTAAAAAAAACTTAATAGTTCGTGACCTGCAGTTGCATCAATCAATTGATCTATGTGTGGTAGTGGAAAAGAATCTTTAGTGCAGGCTTTATTAAGATCTGTGTAATCTACACAAACCCGCCACTTATTGTTCTTCTTTGGAACTACAACAGTGTTATCTAACCAGTTAGGATACTTTACCTCACGAATGGAACCAATTTTTAGCAATTTTTGGACTTCTTCTTGAATCATCTGATTCTTGAAAGTTCCTTGCTTTCTTTTCTTTTGTTTGACGGAGGGTATGATAGATCTTCATTTAGTTTATGAGTCATCACCTCCGGTGGTATTCCTGTCATGTCAGAGTGGGACCAAGCAAAGCAGTCCACGTTAGTTTTCAAAAATTCAATTAATTTACCTCTTATACCTTGGCTAAGATTGGCTCCAACATAGACTTTGTTATCAGGCCATTGAGCAAATAACTCGACAGGCTCTAATTCCTCTATTGTTGTTTTGATACTTTCATTCTTTTCTGGTTCTTGAATGGTATCAGGCCTTGAATCTACATCTATTTACCCTTGTTCAGTTGAGGTTTGTGTTGTGGTGTCATCAACTACCTTCTATGATTGCTATTTACCTTCATTTCTCGTTCTTGTATTTGCAACAGAGTTGATAGCCCTGGCAATATGTTGATCTCCACAAATTTGACAAATTCCCCATGGCGATGGAAATTTAATAACTTGATGCAAGGTTGAAGGAACAGCATCCATTTCGTGGATCCATGGTCTCCCAAGAATCATGTTGTAAGCCATCTCCATATCTACCACCTGCAACTTTGTATCTTTGACGACTCCTTCAGCAAATGTGGTGAGTGTTACCTCTCCTTTTGTGAGGACACTAAAATTATCAAATCCAGATAGAGTATGTGCCTTTGGTATCACTTTATCTTCAGCTTGCATCTCACGTAATACTCTTAGCAAAATAATGTTCACGGAACTACCTGGATCAATCAAAACTCATTTCACATTAGTATCATGTACAATTAAAGATATTACCAGTGCGTCGTTATGAGGGGTTAATGCGCCATCTGCATCTGCGTCATTGAATGTAATGTTGTCTTCCTCTAAAACATGTCGCACCTGTTTCCCTTGGGTAATTGTTTCTTTGGAAATTTTGTTAGCTACAGTATATGATATACCATTGACGTCTTCACCCCCACTTATAACGTTGACGGTTCTTTTGGGAGAAGGTGGTTTTGGAGGCTCCTGCGTGTTCTTCATGTAAGCTTGCTTGCCTTTCTCACTGAACAACTCAGTACGATATCCTTATTTTAATAAATGATCAACTTCACTTTGTAAAAATCTGCAATCTGCTGTTTTATGTCCGTGGTCTTTATGAAACTCGCACCAATGGTCAGGGTTGCGCCTGTTTGGATTCGATCTCATTTCCTTTGGCCATCGAACCTCATCTCACATGCTTCTCAAAACAGCTACGAGCTCGGAGGTGCTGACGTTGAAGTTGTAACCACCGAATCTCGCTTTTAAATTTCTATCATCATCTCGTGACTCATAGTTGTTTCGCTCGTTCCTGAATCTTGATGAAGCACCTGATTCTCTATTTCTTGATCTGTGATCGTACCTTTGATTATCCTGCTTTGACCATGTGTCCCTTCCCGCAGGCCCCATGTAAGGCTTGTACCTGTTCTTACCGGATATTTTTTCGGTCTACGCACGTCTCGAACATACCTTTTCTTCTTTTTAAAATTGAGGAACAGTATCTTCCTCAATCCTCAGCTTCATATTATACCTGTTATAAACACCATTCCACGTTATAGCTGGGAATTCTCGAAGGCTTTCCTTGAGTCTCCTCGTAGCTTCCAAGCTTTTTTCATTCAAATTACTTGTGAAAGCTATAACTGCCCAGTTGTCAGGTACACGTGGCAATGTCATTCTTTCACGTTGAAATCTGTCCACGAATTCTCTAAGCAGTTCTGAGTCTCCTTGCTTGATTTTGAAGATATCTTCCATTCTTTTCTCTACTTTTTGAGCTCCCGAGTGTGCTTTGATGAAAGAATCTACAAGCTCAGCAAAGGAATTTATAGAATTTTCGGGTAAAAGAGAATACCATGTTAGCGCTCCTTTGGTGAGCGTTTCACCAAATTTTTTGACTAATACTGATTCAATCTCCTACTTAGACAAATCGTTGCCTTTTACGCCCGTTGTGAATGTAGTCACGTGATCTCATGGGTCTGTTGCTCCATCATATTTTGGAATATCAAACATTTTGAACTTTTTTGGAATTGGGAGTGGAGCAGCACTTGGCTTCCAGGGTTTTTGCGAATATCTATCCATATCTACTCCTTTGATTATGGGCGGAACCCCGGGTATTTGCTTTATGGGCTCACTTTGCTCCTTGAGCTGTTTCTGCAAGGTTAGTAATAAATTTTGTAAATCAGAATTAATTACATTACCTGGTTCTCTCTCCTGTGATTCAGTGGGAGTTCCACCGGCTCCTGAGTTAACAAGCCCGGAACGAGGGTTTTCCAAAGTGTTATTATTTTGAGTAGGTGTGGGTGTTGCAGCAGGTAACTGGTTAACAAGTGCCTCAACAGCTTTGTTGACCTGAGCAGCAATTAATTTCTGCAAAGCTTCATCAACAGCTTAAGCATTTTCAAATTGAGCATGCTCGTTTATTTGAGACCCATCAGGAGTACCCTCACGAGATTATCGTGGAGAGTCACGTTGAGTAGGAACTTGAGTGTTAAAATTATGTGGATCTCCCTGATTTTGTTGGTTCTCTTGGTTTGCTTGAGTGTTGTCATTGTTGTTCGACATAATTGATGCAACAAGGAAAGTTAAGTGAAAAGAAAATAGATTGTCAGTTTTTCGGTAACAGAACCAATTTGTTTAACCAAAAAATGAAATTTTAGTCAAAGCTAGAATTTAGAAGAACACGGGTTACTGATAATCAAAAGAATGTATAAAAGGAAATAATTTAGGTAGTAAGAGAGTAATCAAGAGAAAAACAAGTAAACCAAAGTTTATTCCAGTAGTGTTTCGTCTCCTTACAATTGATCAGATATCTCCCTTTTATAGATATCTTGGAGATATACGTTTTGCCCAAATCATAATGAGGCTATTATGAGTAATTAAAGACATTGAATGCTACGTGACATAATCATTACATTCAATACAAATTCTCTAACGTATTCCATATTTAATGCCTATTAAATGCCGTATTTGCACTCTTTTCTATTGTCAGATTCATTTCTTTTGATTCTCGGACATAAATGACTTAGATAGGTACGGGCGCTGAGTTATTTGAATAATTGCCCGTGCCTCTTCCTCTGCCATTTGCTCGTATCTGTTGCAACTCGTGCCTCTTGGCTAGCTGTAATTCTTTGACCATTTGACCAATCTACGTGTCTCGACACGCCACCTTTATATTTAAATATAATTTTTCCCAATACAGCTAGCTATTTAATATATAGCAGCGACTTGGTTCTAATCTTGAATCGACTTTGTAAAATTTCTCCTCCTCAAGCTTCGAATCACATAAATATACCTATTGGGAAGAGTCAGAACACGATCATCTCCCAGCTCAAATAGAATGTCGTCGGGTTGCAAGCCCATTGGCTATTTAGCATTGTTTTGACGAATTTCAAGCTTTTTCAGGCTTAATAATACATAGCATTTAGGGGTTACGTACATGGATAGGGTTGATGCGGTCAGGGCTTTTGTATCTATACCCAGTTTTAGGATTACAATTAAACCTATACCTAGTTTGTAAAAAAAAAAAATCAAATGTACCCACTTTACGATCAACTTTAGAATTATTGAGTCTGAAGTTTAAAAAAAATTAGCTGAAGTGAAAAATTATACTTCAGATGCACATAAGGCCAAATAGGTCTGAAGTGCAACCAATGGTTTCATACACTTAAGTAGGGGTATATATAGGCCGCGTTGGTTCGGGTTTTGCAATTACCAAACCAAATCAATAAAACTCGGGTTTTTCAATCTCAGTTTTTCTCAGATTTTCGGGTTATTCAGGGCTTTTTGGGATTTTTTTCAGGTAAAATCTTCGTAGCACAAAACATATAACTTGTACTTAAAATATTTCTTTAATCCTAGTAAGATACAACTATATAAGGTATTTTTCAAGAAAATAATACAAAATATAAGATGTGTCATGGCATTATCCTAAAATATTCAACGATAAAGACAATAAAAATATGTAATATAAATATTGTAAAATTAAAAAGCCATAATAAAAATAAACATAATCTAAAAGTACTAAGTCATGCTAAAATAAGTAGACTAATAAGGGAGTATTAATTACATGACTAAACGCTAAAGAAAAAATAAATAGGTTATGCATTTTTATCTAAATCATTGCAAAACAAAAAATAGATATTCAATACATTGGCGTTCCTAGTATTGAATCGAATGTCTTTTGTTAGCATTAGTATTGATTTGATTTGGGTTTGGGATTTTGTTTGCATTATTTAAGTTACAAATATTAATGGTTATAAAACTTATTTGAACATTCAAAAGTTCTATGTCACGACCCGGATTTTCCGCCCTGGGGAGTCATGATGGCGTCTACTAATGTGAGCTAGGCAAGCCGACTGTTTGAACAAATTATCTTTTTATATTCTTTAAAATTATGAAGCAATAACATGTAGACAGCGGAATTTACAATAAGCGGAAGAAATGCAATAAACTATCTGAATATGTATCCAATACAACTACTTAAGCATCGACTACCCAGACTGGTGTCACAGTTTCACAGACGGTCTAAGAATACTACATACAAAGTCTGAAAGATAAAAGGTACACTATTTCTGAAATAAGTAAAGAAAACAGGATAAAGGAAAGATAAGAGGTGATGTCAAGGCCCAGCGGACGTTTGCAGGACTACCTCAGGTCGCCTGTGTAGACTGAAGACAGCACCCTCACTACGGTCCAAGCGCTCCGATATCAGTATCTACATACAGTGCAGAGTGTAGTATCAGTACAACTGACCCCATATGCTAGTAAGTGCCTAGCCTAACCTTGGCAAAGTAGTAATGAGGCTAGGACCAGACTACCAAATAAACATGTGCAGTTAAATCATATACAACGGAAATAGAAGCAGATAATTACAATAAAAATTGGGTGGGAGAAACATGTTGCAGGGAGTAACAAGTAACAACAGAACGACAGTATAGAAACATAAGGAATGACATAAATCAATTACAAGCAAAAATAAGGAAATAGAAGAAACAGGCACACACGTAATACCGTTGTAGGCATGCAACCCGATCCCATTTCATATATTACCGTTGCAAGCGTGCAACCCGCTCCCATCTCACATATTGTCGTTGCAGGCGTGCAGCCTGCCCCCATTTCACATATTACTGTTGCAGGCGTGCAGCTCGCTCCCATTTCACATATTACCATTGCAAGCATGCAACCTGCTCCCATTTCACATATTACCATTGTAGGCGTGCACCCCGCTCTCATTTCACATATTACCGTTGCAGGTGTACAACCCGCTCCCATTTCTTTTGTCAACACCAATAAAAAAATGTCCCGGCAAGGGATCAATAATTTCAAACAAACATCCCGGCAAGGGAACAATAATATGACAATAACATCCCGGCAAGGGAACAATAATGATAATAATATCCCGGCAAGGGAACAATAATGATAATAACATCTTGGCAAGGGAACAATAATGATAATAACATGTGAAGCGCAATAAACCACAACGGAGTTATAGCAATTACAATACACGACTCACGGGCATGCTTGATACTGACGTATAGATACTCGTCACCATGCCTATACGTCGTACTTCACAATTAACACGTAGAAAATAAGACACGACTCCTAATCTCATAAGCTAAGGTTAGACCAAACACTTACCTCAATGCCACTAACATAATTCAAGTCTCTATTATCGCTTTACCTCTTGATTCCACCACCAATTAGCTCGTATCTAGCCACAAGTTACTTAATTACATCAATAAACGTTAAATGAATCAATGCTAATCCATGAAAATAAGTTTTCCAAAGTTTTACCCAAAAAGTCAAAAAATTGCCTCAAGCCCACATGGTCAAAACCCGAGGTTCAAACCAAAAACCGATTATTCATTCCCCCACGAACCCAAATATATAATTTGTTTTGAAATTGGACCTCCAATCGAGGTCCAAATCCCCAATTTTTGAAAATCCTAGGTTCTACCCAAAACACCCAATTTCCCCCTTGAAAATCATTGGTTTTGAGTTAAAATCATGTGAAAAGGTGTTAAAGATTGAAGAAAACTAGTTAGAAACGACTTACAATCGATTTGGGAGAGAAGTTATCTTTGAAAAATCGCCCAAGAGTGTTTTGGTTTTGAAAGAGTGTGAAAAATGAAAGATTTTCGGCTAAGTTATAAAATTGTAGGTCGCAGATGTCACAATTATGACCAAGGTTTGCAATTGCGAACCCATACTTCTGCTAAGCTTGCATTTACGAAGCGACCTTTGCATTTGCGAAGTCGCTTTTGCGAACAATATGTAGCATTTGCGACGATTGACCAAAAGGGGAAACATCGCATTTGCGATAAATTCCTCACATTTGCGAGGTAGGCTAGCCTAGGCTATTTTCCTATTTGCGACATAGCCTTCGCATTTGCGAGCCAGGATTCACAAATGCGAAGCATGCAGGCCTGCAATAGAGCAGCTGAAACCTGCAATTTCCCAAGTCCAAAATCCATCTCGTGGCCTATCCAAAACTCATCCGAGCTCTCGGGGCTCCAAACCAAACATGCACACCAACCTAAAAACATCATACGGACTTGCTCGTGCATTCAAATCACTAAAATAACATCAACAACTATGAATTTAGCATCAAAATCATGAAATTTCTTAAGAACTTCAATTTTTTCCAATTTTCTCAAATACGGTGCGATTCATACCATTTCAAGTCCGTTTCTTACCAAATTTCATAGACTCATCTAAAATCACATAAAAGACCTGTTCCGGGCTCCGGAACTAAAATATGGGTCTGATACCAGAAAACTTTAAACACATTTCACTTTCAAAAACTCATAAATATTCCAGAAAATAATTTTTTTTAAAAAAATTATTTTTCGGGCTTGGGACCTCCAAATTTGATTCCGAGCATACGCCCAAGTCCCATATTTTCCTATGGGCCCTTCGGGACCGTCAAATCACGGGTCCGGATCCATTTATCTAAAATGTTGACCGAAGTCAACTTAAATTTATTTTAAAGTCAAAATTCATTATTTTTCACAGATTTTCACATATTGGCTTTCCGGCTACACGCCCGGACTGCGCATGCAAATAGAGGTGATGCAGAAAGACATTTTTAAGGCCTTAGAACGTAGAATTCATTTCTAAAACAAGTGATGACCTTTTGGATCATCACATTCTTCACCTCTAAAACAACTGTTCATCCTCGAACGGACATAAGAAAGAAGTACCTAAGTCGGGGAAAAGATAGGGATAACGGCTCCGCATATCGGACTCGGACTCCCAGGTCGATGCCTCAGCAGGCTGACCTCTCCACTGAACACGAACAGAAGGGAAACTCTTCGATCTCAACTCACGAACCTGCCGGTCTAGAATAGCTACCGGCTCGTCCTCATAGGACAAGTCTTTGTCCAACTGGACAGTGCTAAAATCTAACACGTGGGATGGATCGTCGTGATACTTCCGAAGCATGGACACATGAAACACTAGATGCATGGCTGATTAGCTCGACGACAATGCAAGTCTGTAAGCTACCTCTCCCACTCGATCAAGAATCTCAAACGGGCCAATGAACCTAGGGCTAAGCTTGCCCTTCTTCCCAAATCTCATCACGCCCTTCATAGGCAACACTCGAAGCAACACCGCTCACCGACCATGAAAGCCAAATCACGAATCTTGCGGTTGGCATAACTCTTTTGCCTGGACTGAGCTGTACGAAGCCTATCCTGAATAATACTGACCTTGTCCAGGGCATCCTGAACCAGATCTGTACCCAACAACCGAGCCTCTCCCGGCTCGAACCATCCAACCGGCGATCGAAACCGCCTACCATACAAAGCCTCATAAGGAGCCATTTGGATACTCGACTGGTAGTTGTTATTGTAGGCAAACTATGCTAAAGGCAAAAACTGATCCCACGAGCCTCCAAAGTCAATGACACAAGCTCGGAGCATATCCTCCAAAATCTGAATAGTCCGCTCGAACTGCCCGTCTGTCTGAGGATGGAACGTTGTGCTCAACTCAACCTGTGTGCCCAACTCTCGCTGAATTGCCCCCCAAAAACATGAGGTAAACTATGTACCTCGGTCTGAAATGATAGACACGGGCACATCATGAAGACGAACAATCTCCCGGATATAGATCTCAGCTAACCTCTCGGATGAATAGGAGACTACCATAGGAATGAAATGCGCTGACTTGGTTAGCCTATCAATAATGACCCACACTGCGTCGAACTTCCTCCGAGTTTGTGGGTGTCCAACAACGAAATCCATAGCAATCCGCTCCCACTTCCACTCGGGAAGTTCAATCCTCTGAAACAAACCACCAGGTCTTTGATGCTCGTACTTAACCTGCTGACAATTCAAACACCGAGCCACATACGCAATGATATCCTTCTTCAGCCTCCTCCACCAATAATGCTGCCTTAAATCCTGGTACATCTTCGCGGGGCCGGGATGAATAGAGTACCGGGAACTATAGGCCTCTTCTAAAATCAACTCTCGGAGCTCATCCACATTAGGCACACAAACTCGACCCTGCAACCTCAAAACCCCATCATCTCCTAAAGTGACCTGCTTGGCACCTCCGTGCTGCACCATGTCTCTGAGGACACACAAATGAGGATCATCATACTGTCGATCTCGGATACGCTTTAATAAAGAAAAATGAGCGACTGTGCAAGCTAACACATGGCTCGGCTCAGAAACATCCAACCTCACAAACTAATTGGTCAAATTTTGAACATCCAAAGCAAGCGGTCTCTCACCAACTGGAATATAAGCAAGACTGCCCATACTGGCTGACTTCCTACTTAAAGAATCGGCCACCACATTGGCCTTTCCCGGATGATAAAAGATGGTGATATCATAGTCCTTTAATAGCTCCAACCACCTTCTCTGCCTCAAATTTAGCTCCTTCTGCTTGAACAAATACTATAGACTCTTGTGATCCGTGAACACCTCACATGCCACACCATACAGATAATGTCTCCAAATCTTCAACGTGTGAACAATGGCTGCCAACTCTAAATCATGAACCAGATAGTTCTTCTCATGAATATTCAACTACCGCGAAGCATAAGCAATGACCTTGTCATCCTACATCAACACCGCACCAAGTCCAATACGAGATGCATCACAATAAACTGTATAAGGCCCTAAACCTGTGGGCAAAACCAACACTGGTGTTATAGTTAAAGTTGTCTTGAGCTTCTGAAATCTCACCTCACACTCGTCCGACCACCTAAACTGGGCACCCTTCTGGATCGACCTGGTCATCGGGGCTGCAATAGACAAAAACCCCTCCACAAACCGGCGATAGTAGCCTGCCAAACCCAAGAAACTCTGGATCTCTATAGTTAACGCTGTTCTAGGCCAGTTCTTGACTGCCTCGATCTTTTTCGGATCAACCTGAATACCCTCTGCTAATACAACATGACCCAAGAATGCAACTGAACTCAACCAGAACTCGCACTTCGAAAACTTAGTATACAACTGACTATCCCTCAAAGTCTGAAGAATCACTCTAAGATGCTGCTCATGCTCCTCCCGGCTACGGGAATAGATCAAAATATCATCAATGAAGATTATCACGAACTAATCCAAGTAAGTCCTGAACACATGGTTCATCAAATCCACAAAAGTTGTTGGGGCATTTGTCAATCCGAATGACATCACCAGAAACTCATAATGCCCATACCGAGTACGGAAAGCTGTCTTAAGGACATCGGATGCCCTAATCCTCAACTGATGGTAGCCAGACCTCAAGTCAATCTTCGAAAATACCTTGGCACCCTGAAGCTAATCAAACAAATCATCAATCCTCGGCAATGGATACTTATTCTTGATTGCAACCTTGTTCAACTATCGGTAATCAATACACATTCTTATCGATCTGTCCTTCTTCTTAACAAACAACACTAGCGCACCCCAAGGCGAAACGCTAGGTTTAATGAAACCTTTTTCAAGCAAGTGTTGCAACTACTCTTTCAACTCAGGCAGGGCCATACGATACGGCGAGATAGAAATGGGCTAAGTGTCCGGTGCCAAATCAATGCAAAAGTCAATATCCCTGTCGGGTGGCATACCCAGCAGGTCTGAAGGAAATACCTCAGGAAACTCACGAACAACAAGCACAGAATCAATAGAAGGAACCTCGGAACTAGAATCACGAACATATGCCAAATAGGGCAAACACCCCTTCTCGACCATACGCCGAGCCTTTACATAAGAGATGACATTGCGGTTAGAATAACTAGGAGTCCCTCTCCACTCTAAACGAGGTAAACCCGGCAAGGCTAAGTTCACAGACTTGGCATTATAGTCCAAGATAGCATGGTAAGGTGATAACTAGTCCATCCCCAATATGACATCAAAATCCACCATTTCCAGTAGAAGCAAATCTACACGAGTCTCAAGACCCCCAATCACAACTATACATGAACGATGGACTCGATCTACCACAATAGAATCACCCACTGGTGTAGACACATAAATAGGAGCACTCAAATAATCACTAGGCATGACCAGATACGGTGTAAAATAAGATGACACATAGGAATATGTAGACCCTAGATCAAATAGAACTAAAGCATCTCTGCTACAAACCAGAACGGTACCTGTGATAACTGCATCAGAAGCCTCAGCCTCAGGCCTGGCTGAAAGAGCATAACATCAGGGCTGGGCCCCACCACCTTGAACTACATCTCTAGGACGGCCTGCTGCTGGTTGGACTCCACCTCTAGTGGCCTTAGCTCCACCTATAATACCTCTACCTCCACCTCTAGCACCTCTACCCCCACCTCTAGCTGGCTGGAAGGGCTGTGGAACACTCGGTGCCTGAACCATGGCACGAGAACCCTAATGCTGAGAGTTGCTCGATGCTCGAGGGCAATACCTAGCAATGTGCCTCGTGTCGCCATAAGTAAAACAAGCCCTCGGCTGCTGGGACTGACAACCCTAGAAACTCTAAAGTGGCGGTACACTAATAAGAGTTGATGGTGCACTGTAGGTCTGTTGATAAGAATACTATATATGAGAACCAGGGCCACTTGAAGCTCCGCAAGAAACCTGAAGTACTGACTGAAATGGCCTACGAGGATGGCCTCTACCATACGAATCCTTGCCTCCAGACGAGGTACCACTGAATCTGCCTGAATTATGAGGCCTCTTGTCAGATCCCTGACCACCTCCCTGAGATAGAACCATCTCAACTCTCCTGGCCACATTGGCCGCCTCTTGAAAAGAAATCTCACTCCCTGTCTCCTTAGCCATCTGAAGTCGAATAGGCTGGATAAGTCCCTCAATGAACCTCCTCACCCCTCTCTCTATCTCTCTCTCTCTCTCGGTGGGGAGTATGATAAGAGCATGATGAGACAAGTTGATGAATTTGGTCTCATACTGAATAACGGTCATAGAACCTTGCTGGAGATGCTCAAACTGCCTCTGATAGATTTCTCTGAGTGATAGGGAGAAACTTTTCCAGAAATAGCTAAGTAAACTGCTCTCAAGTCAAAGTTGGTGATCCGACTGGTCTAGCCTAACAATAGTCTCTCCACCAAGTCTTGGCAGACCCAGATAAGTGAAAAGTAGCAAAATCGACCACATTGGTCTCCACTATCCCCATGTTCCTGAGAACCTCATGACAGTTGTCTAGATAATCCTGGGGATCCTCAAAAGATGCACCGTTAAAAGTAGCAGTGAAGAGCTTGGTAAACCTATCCAATCTCCACAAAGCATCGGCAGACGTAGCTGCTCCATCACTGGTCTGAGCTACCACAACCGGCTGAACTGCTCCAACTAGCTGAGCTACTGGAGTCTAAAACTGGGGAGCCACCTGCTCTGGAGTGCAAATAACAGGAGTCTGGGCTCCTCCTCCATCCTGAGAGATGGCTGGGGCTACAGGAAGCAAGCCTGCACGGGTGACACTCTCCATAAGGCCCACTACACGGACCAGAGTATCCTGGAGTACTGGGGGTAGCAATGAACCCCTCTGGGACCTGAGCTGGGCCAACCGGGACTGTCTAGAACCTCATCATAAAAGTTAACCTAAGGCTCCGCCGCTGGTGCCGCTACTCTAGGCTGAGCTCTGCCCCTACCTCGGCCTCGCCCTCTACCCCTCGTGGGATCTGATGTTGGGGGCTCGAGTTGTGGGTCGGTGGATGGGGAAGCACGTGTTCTTTTCATCTGCGAAAGAATAGAGTAAAAATTCAATTAGCATTGAGAAACCAAACCGCACGACATGAAGGAATAAATGTGAAGTTTTTCCTAATTCTGTAGCCTCTGGGATAAATATAGACGTCTCTGTACCAATCCCTCGGACTCTACTAAGCTTGTCTGTGAACTATGAGACCCATGTAACCTAAAGCTCTGATACCAACTTGTCATGACCCAGATTTCCGGCACTCGGGAGTCGTGATGGCGCCTACTAATGTGAGCTAGGCAAGCCGACTATTTGAACAAATTATCTTTTTATATTCTTTAACAATTATAAAGCAATAACATGTAGACAACAGAATTTACAATAAGCAGAAGAAATGCAATAAACTATCTGAATATGTATCCAATACAACTGCTGGAGCATCGACTACCCAGAACTGGTGTCACAGTTTCACAGACGGTCTAAGAATACTACATACAAAGTCTGAAAGAAAAAGGATACACTGTTTCTGAAATAAGTAAAGGAAACAGGATAAAGGAAAGATGGGAGGTGACGCCAAAGCTCGTGGACGTCTGCAGGAGTACCTCGAGTCGCATGAGTGGACTGAAGACAGCACCCTCACTGCGATCCAAGCGCTCTGATATCAGTATCTGCACACAGTGCAGAGTGTAGTATCAGCACAACCGACCCCATGTGCTGGTAAGTGCCTAGCCTAACCTCCGCGAAGTAGTGACGAGGCTAGGACCAGACTACCAAATAAACCTGTGCAGTAAAATCATATACAACGGAAATAGAAGAAGATAACTTCAATTAAAATTGGGCGGGGGAAACATGTTGCGGGGAGTAACAGGTAACAACAGAATGACAGTAGAGAAACATAAGGAATGCCATAAATCAATTACCAGCAAAAATATGGAAATAGAAGAAACAGGCACACACGTAATACCGTTGTAGGCGTGCGACCCGATCCCATTTCATATATTACCGTTGCAGGCGTGCAACCTGCTCCCATTTCACATATTATCATTGCAGGCGTGCAACCCGCTCCCATTTCACATATTACCGTTGTAGGTGTGCAGCCGCTACCATTTCACATATTACCATTGCAGGCATGCAACCCGCTCCCATTTCACATATTACCGTTGCAGGCGTGCAACCCGCTCTCATTTTACATATTACCGTTGCAGGCGCGCTACCCGCTCCCATTTCTTTTGTCAACACCAATAAAAAAAAGGTCCCGGCAAGGGAACAATAATATGACAATAACATCCCGGCAAGGGAACAATAATTATAATAATATCCCGGCAACAGAACAATAATGATAATAACATTCCGGCAAGGGAACAATAATGATAATAAGATGTGAAGGGTAATAAACCACAACGGAGTCATAACAATTACAATACAAGACTCACGGGCATGCTTGACACCGATGTATAGATACTCGTCATCATGCTTATACATCGTACTCCACAAATAGCACGTAACAAATAAGACACGACTCCTAATCCCTCAAGCTAAGGTTAGACAAAACACTTACCTCGATGTCACAAACACAATTCAAGTCTCTATTATCGCTTTACCTCTTGCTTCCACCACTAATTCGCTCATATCTAGCCACAAGTTACTTAATTATATCAATAAACGCTAAATAAATCAATGCTAATGCATGAAAATAAATTTTTCAAAGATTTGCCCAAAAAGTCAAAAATCGCCCCCGGGCCCACATGGTTAAAACCCGAGGTTTGAATCAAAATCCGATTACCCATTCCCCTACAAACCCAAATATATAATTTGTTTTGAAATCGTACCTCATATCGAGGTCCAAATCCCCAATTTTTTAAAAACCTAGGTTCTACCCAAAACACCCAATTTTCCCCATGAAAATCATTGATTTTGAGTTGAAATCATGTGAAAAGGTGTTAAAGATTGAAGAAAACTAGTTAGAAATGACTTATTATCGATTTGGGAGAGAAGTGTTCTTGAAAAATCGCCCAAGAGTGTTTTGGTTTTGAAAGAGTGTGAAAAATGAAAGATTTTCGGCTAAGTTATAAAATTGCAGATGTCGCAGATGTCGCAATTGCGACGAGGGTTAGCAATTGCGAACCCAGACTTCTGCTAAGCTCACATTTGCAAAGAGACCTTCACATTTGCGAAGTCATTTTTGCGAACAGTATGTCACATTTGCGACGACTGACCAAAAGGGGAAACATCGCATTTGCGATAAATTCCTCGCATTTGCGAGGTAGGCTGGCCTAGGCAATTTTCGCATTTGCAACATAGCCTTCGCATTTGCGAACTTGCAGTTGCGATGCGAAGCCTGCAGGCCTGCAATAGAGCAGCTGAAACCTGCAATTTCCCAAGTCCAAAATCCACCCCGTGGCCTATCCAAAACTCACCCGAGCCCTCGGGGCTCCAAACCAAACAAGCACATCAACCTAAAAATATCATACGGACTTGCTCGTGCATTCAAATCACTAAAATAACATCAACAACTATGAATTTAGCATCAAAATCATATAATTTTTTAAGAACTTCAAATATTTTCCAATTTTCTCAAATACGGTCCGATTCATACCATTTTAAGTCTGTTTCTTACCAAATTTCATAGACTTATCTTAAATCACATATAAGACCTGTTCCAGGCTCCGAAACCAAAATACGGGCACATTACCACCAAACTTTAAACACATTTCACTTTCAAAAACTCATAAATATTCCAGAAAACAATTTTCTTTAAAAAATTCATTTCTCAGGCTTGGGTCCTCGGAATTCGATTGCTTGCATACGCCCAAGTCCCATATTTTCCTACAGGCTCTCCGGGACGGGCAAATCATGGGTCCGGGTCCATTTACCTAAAATGTTAATCGAAGTCAACTTAAATTCATTTTAAAGTCAAAATTCATCATTTTTCACAGATTTTCACATATTGGCTTTCCCGCTATGCGCCCGGACTGCGCACGCAAATTGAGGTAATGTATAAAGAGGGTTTTTAGGCCTCGGAATGCAGAATTCATTTCTAAAAGTCCAACCTTGAAATAATACCTTAAAAAATAAAAATATAAAAAAATTTAAGAAATATTTATAAATTACATCACAATAAGTATATTTATATATTAAATATATTTAAAATTTCTATATATGTAATGTGGGGTTAGTTTGGTTTTGGTTTGACTTTCTTTAGTTAAAACTAAACCAATTATGGTCGGATTGTTTTTCCAACACCAAACCATAGTCGGGTTTTTTTCCTCGGTTTGACTCGGACTATCAGGTTGGTGCAGTTTGTCGGTTTCTTTGTACACCCCTACGCTTAAGACCAATAAGTCTCAAGTGAAAAATTGCACTTCATATGCACTTAAGGCCAAAAGGTCTGAAGTGCAACAAACGTTTTTCTATACTTAAGGCCAATAAGTCTGAAGTGAAAAATTGCACTCAGATTCACTTAAGGTCAAATAGGTCTGAAGTGCACTTGTCAATAAGTCTGAAGTGAAATATTGCACTTCAGATGCACTTAAGGTCAAAAGGTCTAAAGTGCAACAAACGTTTTCCTATACTTAAGGCCAATAAGTCTAAAGTGAAAAATTACACTTTAGATGCACTTAAGGCCAAATGGGTCTGAAGTGAAAAATTGCACTTCAGATGCACTTAAGGCCAAATGAGTCTAAAGTGCAACCAATGGTTTCATCCACTTAAGGCCAATAAGTCTGAAGTGAAAAATTACACTTCAGATGCACTTAAGGCCAAATAGTCTGAAGTGTAACAAACATTTTCCTACACTTAAGGCCAATAAGTCTAAACTAATAAATTGCACTTCAGATGAACTTAAGGCCAAAAGGTCTGAAGTGCAACCAACGTATTCATGCACTTAAGGCCAAATAGGCCTAAAGTGCCAATTGCCTAGAAATAGAAATTTGTTCTTCGAATTTTAATAATCCAATATACGATGTAATACCTAAATCTACTCCAAATGAGCTCACATTTAAACATAACCTTCAAAGATCATCAAGAACAAACCTCAATCATGAATTTGTAAAAACAACAATAAATCTAACGAACCCATTTTGCAATTAAGAAAAAGAAAAAGAAGAAACCCTAAGCAGTAGTAAAAAAATAAAGCGCCACAACAACTTACAACTGTAAAGTATCATAAACTACCCTAAATATGTTTAGAAATACCTTATAAAATTATTGTTACCCAAAGAAGAAGAAGAAGAAGAAGAAAAAGAAGAAGAAGAAGAAGAAGAAGAAGAAGAAGAAGAAGAAGAAAAACAAAAAGGCCTGAAGTTATTAAAACAGTGAGTACAAGTAAAAAAAATTTAAAAAATAGGTACAGGTTAAATGGGGTCGACCAAATAGGGTGCCCCGTATAATTTTTATATTTTTATCAAAACCAAACCAAACCAATTATATCAGTTTGGATTGGTTCGGATTTTTTGGGTTTTTCGAATTTTTCGAGTTTTCTTTGTTGCATGAATATTATTTCAATCTTACTTTATTAAAGTTATAGATAAGTGAATATATGTTTAGTAGAAATTGAAAAATGTTAAATATATAATCTATTAAAATATTCTTATTAAACATAAAAATCAACATGATACCTAAATAATGATATTTTATATGTAATTTAAAATTGTCGAAATACCATTTCAATTCGAAAAAAGATATAAGAAATCTTGACATATGATTATAGAAGAGAAAAAGTAATTGACGTACTTCAATAACACTTGATAAAAAAATGATATAATTGTAACGACCCGGCCAGTTGTTTTAAGAATTTATGCCCCGATCCCCTATAAACTACATTCCTCGTGTTTGTTTCTACTATTGTAAATTGTCAGGAAGGTTCGTTTTGAATTTCGTAGTGTTTTGGGACACTTAGTTCCTAAATGAGAGTTTAAGCTTTAAAATTTGGGTCGTAGTTGGAACAAGGTGAAGAAAGCCTCGAAATGGAATTTCGTTTGTTTCGTTAGTTCTGTTGGGTGATTTCGGGCTTAGGGGCGTGTTCAGATTGTGTTTTGGAGGTCCGTAGCTTAATTAGGCTTAAAATGCCGAAAGTTGAATTTTTGAAGTTTATGGTTCGGTAGTGAGATTTTGATATCGAGGTCGGAATGGAGTTTCGGAAGTTGTAGTAGGTCTGTTGTGTCATTTGGGATGTGTGTGCAAAGTCAGGTCATTCGGACGAGGTTTGATAGACTTTTTGATCGAAAGCGAAATTCGGAAGTCTTTGGAGTTTTAGGCTTGAATCCATGGTTAATTCGATGTTTCGATGTTGTTTTAGGTGTTTTGAGGATTGGTACAAGTTTGGAGGGTGGTATATGACTTGCTCGTGCCTTTGGTTGAGGTCCTGGGGGCCTCAGGGTGATTTCGGGTGGTTAACGGGTGATTTTGAGTTGAGTTTGGCAGCTGAAGGAGTTCTGTTGTTGTCATAACCACACCTGCGGCTAGGGGTCCGCAGGTGCGGGCACACAAAAGCGGATAGGAAGCCCCAATGCGGCCAAGAGAGGGGCAGGCTGGGATCGCAGAAGCGAGGGCCTGGTCGCACCTGCGATTGCGCAGATACGGGATTTCTTGCACAGGTGCAGCCCTGGTATTTTAAGTTAAGTTCGCAGGTACGCACCTCGGACCGCAGGTGCTACTATTTAACTGCATGTGCGATTTTACTGGGGCAGAAACTATAAATTCCACCCTTTGCGATCTTTGACCATTTCTCTCAATTTTTCATTCGGGGTGAGGCTTTGGAGGGCTTTTTCAAGGAAGATTTTTATAGAAATTCATTGAGGTAAGGTCATTGGTCCTTAAGCTCGTTATTATGATGATTTTTATCATGGTAAGCATGAAATTTGAAGGAAAACCGGTGGTAAATTGGGGGTTAGGGCTTTGTTAATTGGAGAGCTTTGAGTGGTGATTTGAGGGACCATTTGAGGTCCGATTTTAGTACTTTTGGTATGCCTAAACTCGTGAGAGTGTGAGGATTCCAAATTTGTAAATTTTACCCGAAATCTGAGACGTGGGCTCGGGTGGGCATTTTGGTCATTTTTCCTAATTTCACGTATTAGCTTAGAATTAATTAGTTGAATTAGTTGTTTGAAGTTATATTTACATTATGCAATTACTTTGCATAGATTTGGGCCATTTGGAGTCGGATACTCGTGGCAAGAGCGTGGTATTGAGTTGATTGAGCTGGTTCGAGGTAAGTGGCTTGCCTTACCTTGGGAGGGGGACTCCCCTTAGGACTTGGTATTGTTGATATTGAAATGCCTTGTATGTGAGGTGACGAGTGCGCACTTGTGCTAATTGTTGAAAATCTTGTTTTCATTAAGTAACTATAACTGTGTTTCATTTCCTGTTTATACTACTTGCAATTTAAGCCTATTGTAAACTTAGGGAAGCAAGTCTAATTGACTTAATTGTCTTACATGCTCAAACTGCTTTAATTGAATTCTATGCAGCATGCTAGTTTAGGAATACCTGTTTTACCTTGGTATGAAATCTGGATTTAATTGAATATTTTTCGTGTTATTGTTGTGTGTTTACTTTGGGACTACGGGACGGTATTCCGGGAGATCCCCCTGCATGTTTGCTTTGGGACTACGGATTTGTATTCCGGGAGATCCCCCTGCACTTTTATATTGGAACTACGTGACTGCACTCGGTAGATTCCCCATGTACTAGTATTTACATTTGGGACTATGGATTGGTATTCCGGGAGATTCCCACGCACTATTAGTTGGACTACAGGATGGAACCCGGGAGATCTACTGGATATTTATATTTGGGACTACAGGACGGTATCCTGGGAGATCCCCAGTTATTATCTCTATGTTGAGCTATATTTTCTTTCTATGATTATTCTGTCTCTGTTGTAGGTGTTGTTACTCTCTTACCTTGTATTACTTTAATATTGTTTCTACACTTATATATTATTGTACATGACCGGTAAGGCCCTGACCTTCCTCGTCACTACTCGACCGAGATTAGGCTTGGCACTTACTAGGTACCGTTGTAGTTTACTCATGCCCTTTCCTACACATGTTTTTCGTGTGTAGATCCAGGTACTTCGACTCATCCCTACTACCCTTTAGGGGAGGCGATTCTCTAGAGACTTCGAGGTATATCTGCTGTGTCCGCAGACCGAAGAGTCTCATTCCTTTCTACCTTGTAGTGATAGCCCTTCTATCTTTTCTATCGATGTAGACATTCCGGAATTAGAGCATTTTTATTATATTCGTAGCTTGTGATTCATGGGATTCCGGGTTTTGGGAAGTTGTTCAGTTTGAGAGTTATATTTGTATATGCCGAGCGGCATCATAAACCTTCATTATGTTATTCCGCAATTTTTATTTATTTTATCTGTTATTTTTCCCCTTTTTCTGCAATTGTTAGGCTTACCTAGTCGTAGAGACTAGGTGTCGTCACGATAGTTCACGGAGGGCGAACTGGGGTCGTTACAAGTTGGTATCAGAGCTCTAGGTTCATAGGAGTCATGAATCACAGGCCGATTTATTAGAGTCTTGCGGATCGGTACGGACACGTCTGTAATTATCTGCTAGAGGCTATGTAACTGTTAGGAAAATTCCATTTCATTTGATTTCCTTGTCGTTCGAGATTTTTGATATCACAATTCTAAACTTCTGTCTTTTATTCTCTCATAGATGGTGAGGACACGAGCAACCCGAGATGATCAGGCACCCGCGCCCCCTACTGGAGCCATCAGAGGTCAGGGTAGAGGCCGAGGACATGCACGCGATGCAGCTAGAGCACCCGTGCGAGCTGCCACTAAGGTGCCACCAGCAGCTCCCACTGGAACCTATGCACCTGATACGCCTACTGCTACTACTACTCCAGCACTTCAGGAGATTCTTGCACAGTTCATGAGCATGTACACTACTCTAGCTCAGGCAGGGTTGCTTCCCCTTGCTTCAGCAACATCCCAGGCCGAGGGAGGAGTATAGACTCCCGCTGCCTGCACTACTGAGCAGTGAGTGCATGTTGATCAGGTCCCAGAGATTATTCCTGTACAGCCCGTAGCTCCAGATCAGCCCAAGGACAGGGCAGCGACTTTCGAGGATGAGCTATGGAGGCTTGAGAGGTTCAAGAAGTACAAGCCTCCTGTATTCAAAGGTCTAGCATCAGATTATGCTCTGGGATTTCTAGATGAGTGCTACCGTATTCTCCGTACCATGGGTATATCAGGATCAAGCGGCATTTCCTTCACTACTTTCCAGCTTCGAAGAGCCGCCAATAAGTGGTGGCGTATTAGACAGTCTGGATGAGGTAGCTTCCCTGACTTGGACTCAGTTTTCAGATATGTTCTTGAGAAAGTATGTTCCTCAAAGCCTCAAGGACGCATGACGCACAGAGTTTGAGCATTTGAACTAGGGTACTATGACTGTTTCAGAGTACGCTGTCTGTTACACTAGCTTGGCTAGACATGTACCAGCCTTGGTTTCTACTGTTCGAAAGAGGGTTCGCCGGTTTATTGAGGGGCTTATTCCCAGCATCAGGTCTAGCATGTCTCGTGAGTTGGAGATGGATATTTCTTATCAGTAGGTGGTGAGCATTGCTAGGAGGATAGAGGGTATGTATGCTCGGGACAGAGAGGAGACGGAGGCCAAGAAGTCTCGAGAGTCGAGCCATTATTCTGGTGCTCGTTCCCCAGCTGCAGGTCGTCATGGTAGGGGTTATATGAGTATCCCAGTTCATTCAGCTCTTCCAGCAGCCAGTGGTATTCCAGCTCCTCCTAGAACTCAGAAGCCTTATTATGCACCTCCAGTATCTAGTGTGCCTCCCGTGCGGGGTACTTTCAGTGGCCAGTCCAGCAGACCTGGCTCGAGCTAGTCACAGCTGCCACGCCTTCCCAGAGCTTATTTTGAGTGTGGTGACACATGCCATATGGTAAGGGATTGCCCCAGACTTAAGAGGGGTGCACCACCACAGAATTCTCAGCCATAGTGTGCCCCGCAGAGTTCTCAGGCTATGATTACAACACTAGTTGCTACCCCATCTTGTCAGCCACCTAGAGGCAAAGGTCAAGGAGGTAGAGGTCGCCCCAGAGGGAGAGGTCAGGCCAGATATTATGCCCTTCCTTGTCACGGCCCAAACCGATGGGCCACGATAGGCACCCAGTACCTTACTCAACCCGAGTACCAACATAACATATCTTTTCATATCATACTATCATAAATAAAGCCGGAGAGGCTGCCGTGAAATAGGTAGAATACAACAGGTAATGCCAACTTATACATAAGACATATGGGCCTCTAAGACCAAAATAACCACTTGAACACTGAATATAGGCCGACAAGGCCATATAATCTTTTATGTATGTGACATCTGTCTACAAGCCTCTAAGAATACATAATTTTCATAAAGGCAGGGATAGAGTCCCGCCATACCAAACAATATACATCTAACTCATACTAACCAAACAAGTAACTCTAAAGCAAATGGAGCGCACCAACATCTTCCGTTGAGTTGATAGCCTACTTGGAGGGCTCTCGACCTGTCTATCGGGACCTGCGGGCATAAAATGCAGCATCCCTAAGCAAAAAGGGACGTCAGTACGAATAATGTACTGAGTATGTAAGGCACATAAATAAGTACATAACAGACATGGAGGAAATATAGAGTAAATGACTCCACCTGTAAGTCTGGATAACTTTGTAAATCATGAAATAATTATAGTGTCATGCATATGCGTATGAATGTCATGTCGTGCATAGATACATGTTTCATAACATCATCAGCCTCTGAGGGCGTCCCATCATATCATCTCGGCCATTGTGGGCAAATTCATCAACGTATACCAGCTGATCAGGTGGTGATGCGTATATAACGCCATAACCTTTACACATATATATATATATAATGTCATCTGGTCATAGGCCAATGTGCATGAACGCAACGCATGAAAAGTACGTTAATAAATTTATTCGGAATGTCATAAGACCATTTTGCCTTTGAGCAATATCATAAAGTAAATTCTTTTCAACTTTCGTATTTTTCTAAGACCCGTGAATAGATGATAGAATATTATGACACATGGAAATTCAAGAACGTAGATATCTCTAATACTTCTATGAATAGAGTCATTTATGGAATTTGTGCATTTGTTTATTTCGTTTGTGTCGTATAGATCATGTCATAAGAAAGAAGGGATAGCCTTAACATACCTGGAGTAGGGAAATATTCGTATGATATTCTTGGAAAAGGTTGCACCGTATTCCTTTAGAATCTCATTGCAAATATTTTGAATAAGTTGTTGAATCTTTCCTTTGAATTTGATCATAATATTGTGTGTGATTGTGACTTTTGTTGAAACTCTCATCCGTAAGCTTTTTCCTAAGCTTATGAAATTTTCTCTTTTCTTATGCATATTCATCCTTATAGGAATTGGTTGGGATGTTATGGATTTCATTTATATGTATTAACCGTAGGCTTTGTAATCCTTGTCATAGGAAAGCTCGATACGATCATTCCCTTTAATACTTAAAGTCCACAATGCCTTTCTTTTATCTTTGTAGGAAGATATGTAGTGTCTTGTACTTAACCTCATAATTTGACACCTTTCAACCAAATGCATGAGTCACTTAATGTAAAGTTGGGGCTGCCACATAATCCTTTTTAATCCCTGTCCAATATATCCTCAGTTAATTAGGTAATATCCCGTTACCCGGTAATTAACCAATTACCCGTATAATTAAGAATTTTCTCAACTTACTTAAGATACTACTCTCTTTTAACATACCTTGTACACCTTACTAGCATGATCATGTAGTACCTTGTATGGCACTAGTCCATAAATATCGGGTATTTTAGCTCGGGCCGTATTTTACCCTAAAATGCCAAACATTGACGAAAATTCATTTTCTTTGACCTGCTTCCCCTTTCACCTTCACGAATTTACTCATCACTTGTAAACTAGAATAATCCTTATAATCTCCAAATAATCTTTTACTTAGACTGATGTCAATTACCTTATGACAAATTTAACGTACAATATTACATGGTGCAACATCGTCGTAACTTACTACTGCAAAGCGTAACATCACAGTAATGTAATACTGCAGGATGCAACATTGTCGTAACTTAATACTACAAAGCGTAACATCATCGTAATGTAATACTGCAAGGTGTAACATTGTCGTAACTTAATACTGCAGGATGTAACATTATCGTAATATTGTGGAGTGTAACATCATTCCCCCCTTTGGAACATTCATCCTCGAATATTGACTGATGCTCTTATCATTTTCATAAATTATAACTCTTGTGAATACCTTAATATTATCCTTGCCATTTAATTAGTTGCTCTGTGAATAAATCCAAAGTCTAGGGTATTCCCCCCTTTAGTTTTTTTGCTCATATCATGACTTGTGGTCAAAATCTTTCTAATCTCGCAACGGCTGCTACCTCCTGTCATGCAGCCTGTATGACCCTGGATTTGTAAGTGCGCTTATGCGATTCATCTTTTCTTTTTCCTTTTAGCTTTTAGTCAATCTCTAGGCCTTACTTTGTAAACATATACAAGGCTTAATAGGATGCCTCTTTGAGTATCTATAGGTGTACTGAAGTTCTTCGCTCGGTACTTTGTAGAACTTGCGAATATGGCCATATCTTATTTCATAGATATCGTTATCCATTCGTATGACTTTACTTCATCTACATGGGTCATACTATACCATAATTCTTGCTTCAATTTATCGTTACTGAGGTATGCTTACCAAACTCCCCCGTTACTTTTGTTGTCTATCGTTTAGGTATAAATCTCAGTCCTTTTAATGCTCCTTCATTATTGTTCGTCTTAAGAAGGATGGCCTAATCCCATGTCATACTTTGTAACTTATATCTGTCCATTGTTAATTCACCTCAATGTTGATCTACAAACCTCCACTTGAAGACTTGAAACTTCTTACGTAATATATTGCCGCTAGGGCTTATGTTGCATTGAGGAATATTTGAAGTGATTTCCATAATCGTATTTCATAGTGTCTCAATGTGATTCACTTTATGGGGGTATCCTAATTTCGTGTTGCCAGCAAAATCTTTTCTCCTTCTCTTCTTCTTCTTTTTTTCAAATCATTATTCAAACGAAGGCCTAAACGTCACCCTTTATCTGTCATAGTTATACCCTCATTTTATTACCAGGTCAGCATTTCATTCTTTCTAAATGCTATTAATCTTAGATTCCTTTTAGTTCATTCAGGCTATACAGAACTTTCAATAACATAGAGAAACCATTATCGCTCTTGTTTTTATGGACTTAATCCTGAGGACTTATCCATTCTCGTCACTTTTTCACTTGCCATTCCTCATCCTTACTCATGTTTTCTTATAACTTTGTCGCTCTACCATACTTTAGCTTGCGACCTATACATATCCATTTATATTACTCGCAGCTTTCCTTCAACTTGGTTGCACCATAGATTTCCTTATGTTATTTTTGAACGTCAAGCGAGACATCACATCGTTTTCAGCTCTTCTCTACTCTCTTAACTAGATCTCTCGGTACTTAGAAACCATGGGCTGGAAGACATGCCACTGATGATACCGCTATCATTCCTATTTATTGGATCCCCGTGCTTATAGTCTTCTATCCGAAGTATGGACTATTCACTACTTTTTGCATTTGAGTATCTCATACATTGTTCACCTTTACCTTACTTACTTAAAATCCAGTATCATATCTTCTATCTCTTTCATAACCTCCATTCCATATAGGTATGATTCACACCACAACTTGAAGCTCTATTATAATACTATAATTCGGTGAGAGCTTCATACTGACTTCTTATGAGGTTGTTACTTTTTTTAACTAGCTTTATCGTAGAGATGTTATAGACTATTGTTGTTGTAATATCTCTCTCATACCTCTGATTTTAAGGGAGATCCGGCAATGTTCTCGATCACGATGTTTAAAATTTTCTGGGTCCAATAATCAAACTCATGATTTACTTGGGTGATGTAACTATTTAGTTTCCTCTTCCTTCTGATCGGCATTTACGCCGGTTTAAGCTATCTTCCGATCTGTGGTTCCTGGTATTAGTTATTCTATTTAGCCTTTCATAGGCGTTGAGGAATATGCATGATACAGTCCTTTAATAATTTAATCCTTCGTTTATTACCTGGGCTCAATTCTTTCTTTTAACGTATACTAGAATTTTCTACGGATGTATATGTTGCATGTATAAAACTCTGAACCCTTAAGTGTGTTCATAATTCATAACGTAACCAACTCTGGATCATTGATCGAATAATTTCTTTCATTCCATCTTAGCTTTCTTTCAATATAAGCTATTACTTTTTCTGGGTTTTTTGCCCCCCTGTTGTGTCCATACTTAGCTTATCTTAGTGCCCACAGATGCCAGAGTTTCTGTACAACTCATATGATCTTGAATATTACTTTTACATTTACTTACGGTTCATTAGCCACGGTAGGTGCCACTTTCCTTTGGAGTGCTTACAATATTGTTGTGAGACTGTTGTTACACGAGAATTTCCTCTTTAGGTTATTGTGCTTAAGTTGAAGCCTTCTTCCTTATTTCCTCAGCTAGTCTTTTGTTGTAGTACTTAGGGAGAACCCTTGACCTTCGTAAAGTTGTGAGCTTATTACGGACCTTTTGATGTCCTTCCTTGCCTATAATTATCCGTAGTTGCTTACCTCCGTGCCCTTGTGCTTGTAGGGTTGCTTCTGAACGGATATTTTGACTGCCTTCCCAGTGGCACTTTCTTTTATCCCCGTAACACTTATACGGTACCTTTAACTACCTCTACTCCTATTTGAATGTATCTCAAGTATTATAATGACATAACTGCGAGGCTAAATTCTCCATGTTGGGGTTTACTATATTTATCTTGCATGATCTGCTGATTTGTTTATAACTTCTTGTCTAGTCATGACTAGGCTCTTCCTGAATCAACTACTAACTACTCGTCGACCCATTCTCATATTCATATTCCGCGTAATCTCTCTTAGGTTATTTCCTTTGTCTAACTTACCTCTTGCACTGGCTCCTTATTTATCAATAACCTTCCGGATAGGAACCCTTACTTCCTTTTTTTTGACGTCGTGTTTACATAACGTTCTGGAATCATAGCATATTTGTAACATCTGGGTAGGTGCAATCTCATCCCTTTCTCATTTTTATCGCATTCTTCCTTATCATTCTATATTCCCCCCTTTAGACTTGGAGATATGACGACCTACCTATAGATGTTTTTCCTCTTCATCTTTGGTATTCTTTCACATCATCAATGACCCTTACTCACCTTGCGGTAATCCTTCTATACCAAGGATAACAAAATTCCTTGCTGGCGATGGTGACACTTAGTGTAACTGGCACATACAGTCCCTTAAGCTTAACTTTGCTCATATTGCTTGCTTTAGGGAAGCGTCTTCCTGAATGACCATTCTCTGAATTAATCATAGATCTTCTTTTGTTGTCCATTCTATTACTGCCAAAATGCAATCTGAAATTCTCATGATGCTGACTATTATCAAATCACTCAGTTCCTTATTCATGTTTAGTTTATCTTTTTCACCAGTCCATACTGATTTCTATTACTCAAGGGTCTAACTTTTTCTTCTGGTAATCTTGTTAGCATTGCGAACTTATTTCTCGAATTGAGGATATGACTTTAGGGCCTATAATCCTTTGTTCTCTCAAGGCCTATCACCCCTCGTCCCTTCCTTCACCTGATTATAGACTCTATAATACTGTCATTTTTTTTCCTATCGTTGCCATCCATGTATCACACCTTATTCATAATGCTTCCTTATCTCTCTTCTTATTTCCATGCTAATATTTCTGCCTATCACTTTCTTTTGAAAACTTCAACATGACACTCTTTTGCTTTTAGCTCTCTTTGCTTCATCCATTGGCTCTTTGGGTTGCCAAGCATTCTCGTTCTACTAGGGACGGGAGCCATACTAAGGTAATATTTATCCCGTCAAGGCTTCTAATGCCTATTTTTTGTAGTACTCATATCTAGCTGTACTATTTTAGAGTGCACCATCTGGGTGTATCATAAAGAGATCTATTAGCATATTTGCAATATCCTTCGGAAATGTCAACTGAAGCAAACAATTCATCCATCATATCTTCTTATACTACTTCAGTTAACCCTCATATGGAATAGGTGCGACCAATTGTATATACCTCTGTTACTATTGAATATAACTCAAAAAGCTTATGTTCCTCTGCCTGAATTATAAACACTGTTAACCTTCATTAACTTGGCGCCTCGTACCCTTCTTCATCTTGTTTCTTTTGCTTGTTGAAACTTGTATTTTTCTTCTTAATCTCTCATTGTCTTTCACCATAAAGATGGATAGATATTCTTGCCTTAAGGATTCTTATCAGGAAGCTTACACCTTTCAGTACACCCATGATCTGCTAAAGACCTCACATTTACTTATCGTAGGCAATCCAATTCCTCTAACTCAGCTCTTCCACAACTATCTCTCTTTCCAACCTTCTTTTCGGATGTAGGTATCGTCTTATTACGAATAAAAAAGAATTTCAGAATTTCAATTCTTACAATTGAGCTCTACCACACGATCTAGAGTAAGAAGAAAAAGTGACAATCCTAAATGCCATGTAGCCTCTTGCTTATAAGTATGGTGCACGACACACCCATAAACAAGACTCTACTAGACATGAATTGTAGACTCCATAGGACAGAACTGCTCTAATACCACTTTTGTCACGACCCAAACTGATGGGCCGCAACGGGCACCTTGTACCTCGCTCAACCGAGTACCAACATAACGTATTTTTTCATGTCATACTATCATAAATAACTGAGCTAGAGAGGCTGCCGTGAAATAGGTAGAATACAACAGGTAATGTCAACTTATACATAAGATATATGGGCCTCTAAGACCAAAATAACCACTTGAACACTGAACATAGGCCGACAAGGCCATACAATCTTTTACGTACATGACATTTGTCTACAAGCCTCTAAGAATACATAATTTTTATAAAGGTCGAGACATAGTTCCGCCATGCCAAACAATACACATCTAACTCATACTAACCAAACAAGCAACTCCGAAGCAAATGGAGCACACCAACATCTTCCGCTGAGCTGATAGCCTACTTGGAGGGCTCTCGACCTGTCTATCGGGACCTGCGGGCATGAAACGCAACATCCCCAGGCAAAAAAGGACGTCAGTACGAATAATGTACTGAGTATGAAAAGCACATAAATAAGTATATAACAGACATGTAGGAAATATAGAGTAAATCACTCCACCTGTAAGTTTGAATAACTTTGTAAATCATGAAATAATTATAGTGTCAAGCATATGCGTATGAATGTCATGTCGTGCATAGGTACATGTTTCATAATATCATAAACCTCTAAGGGCGTCCAATCATATCATCTCGGCCACTATGGGTAAAATCATCAATGTATACCAGCTGATCAGTTGGTGGTGCGTATATAATGTCATAACCTTTCCCATATTCCATATATATATATATATATATATATATATATATATATATATATATATACATACATATATACGCGTATATAACACCATCTAGTCTTTGGGTCAATGTACATGAATGCAATGCATGAAAAGTACATTAATAAAATCTTTTGGAATGTCATAAGACCATTTTGCCTTTGAGCAATATTATAAAGTAAACTCTTTTTAACTTTCATATTTTTCTGAAACCCATGAATAGATGATAGAATATTATGACACATGGAAATTCAAGAACATATATATCTCTAATACTTCTATTAATAGAGTCATTTATGGAATTTGTGCATTTTTTTGTTTGTTAAGGGATAACCTTAACATACCTGGAGTAGAGAAAAATCCGTATGATATTCTTGGAAAAGGTTGCACTGTATTCCTTTAGAATCCTGTTACTAATATTTTGAATAAGTTGTTGAATCTTTCCTTTGAATTTGATAATAATATTGTGTGTGATTGTGACTTTTGCTGAAACTCTCATCCATAAGCTTTTTCCTAAGCTTATGAAATTTTCTCTTTTCTTATGCATAATCATCCTTTTAGGAATTGGTTGGGATGTTATGGATTCCATTTATATATATTAACCGCATGCTTTGTAATACTTGCCATAGGAAAGCTTGATAAGATTATTCACTTTAGTATTTAAAGTCCACAATGCGTTTCTTTTGTCTTTGTTGGAAGATATGTAGTGTATTGTACTTAACCTCATAATTTGCCACCTTTCAACCAAATGCATGAGTCACTTAATGTGAAGTTGGGGCTGCCACATAATCCTTTTTAATCCCTGTCCAATATACCCTCAATTAATTAGGTAATATTCCGTTACCCGGCAATTAACCAAAATTAACCAATTACCCGTATAATTAAGAATTTTCTCAATTTACTTAAGATACTACTCTCTTTTAACATACCTTGTACACCTTACTAGCATGATCATGTAGTACCTTGTATGGCACTAGTCCATAAATATCGAGTATTTTAGCTCGGGCCGTATTTTACCCCAAAATGCCAAATTTTGACGAAAATTCATTTTCTTTGACTTGCTTCCCCTTTAACCTTCACAGATTTACACATCACTTGTAAAATAGCATAATCCTTATAATCTCTAAATAATCTTTTACTTGGACTGATGTCAATTACCTTATGATAAATTCAACGTACAATACTACACGGTGCAACATTGTCGTAACTTAATACTGCAAAGCGTAACATCACCGTAATGTAATACTGCAGGGTGAAACATTGATGAAACTTAATACTGTGAAGCATAACATCATCGTAATATTATACTGCAAGGCGTAACATTGTCGTAACTTAATATTGCAGGACGTAACATCATCGTAATATTGCGGGGTGTAACATTCTTGCCCGTACCGAGGCTGTCGCCTCTGATTCTGTCATCACAGGTATTGTCCTAGATTGTCATAGAGATGCATCAATTTTATTTGATCCAGGCTCCACCTATTCTTGTGTGTCTTCTTATTTTTCCCCGCATTTGGGTGTATCCCAGGATTCTTTGAGTTTCCTTGTTTATATTTCTACTCATGTGGGAGATTCTCTTGTTGTGACCGCATTTATCGGTCGTGTTTGGTTGCTCTTAGTGGTTTTGAGACCAGAGTTGATTTATTGTTGCTCAACATGGTAGATTTTGATGTTATCCTGGGCATGGACTGGTTGTCGCCCCATTATGCTATTCTTGATTGTCACGCCCAAACCGTGGCGCTGGCTATGCCAAGTGTACCGCGAGTTGAGTGGATGGGTACTTTAGATCACACTCCCAGTAGAGTTATTTCTTTCCTTAAGGCTCAGCGAATGGTTGAGAAGGGGTGTGACGCGTATCTAGCTTATATGAGAGATGTCAGTATTGATACCCCTACAGTTGATTCAGTCCTGGTAGTACGAGATTTCTCTGATGTGTTTCCAGCTGATCTTTCGGGCATGTCGCCCGATAGAGATATTGATTTTGGCATTGATATGTTGTCGGGCACTCAGCCCATTTATATTCCTCCGTATTGAATGGCTCCTCCTAAGTTGAAGGATCAGTTATAGGAATTACTTGATAAGGGTTTTATTCGGCCCAGTGTATCACCTTGGGGTGCTCCTATCTTGTTTGTGAATAATAAGGATGGTTCTATGTGCATATGCATTGATTATCTCCAGTTGAACAAGGTTACAATGAAGAACCATTATCCTTTGCCCCGCATTGATGATTTGTTTGACCAACTACAGGGTGCATGAGTGTTTTCTAAGATTGACTTGTCATAGGTTAAGATTCGGGAGCCAGATATCTCGAAGACTGCTTTCAGGACTCGGTATGGTCATTACGAGTTCCTTGTTATGTCATTTGGGCTGACCAATGACCCAGCAGCCTTCATACATTTGATGCACAGTGTGTTCCGGCCACATCTTGACTCATTCGTCATTGTCTTTATTGATGATATTCTGGTATACTCCCAGAATCGGGAGGATCATGAGCAGCACCTGAGGACATTGCTTCAGACTTTGAGAAAAAAAAAGTTATATGCAAAGTTCTCGAAATGTGAGTTTTGGTTGGATTATGTGGCGTTCTTGGGTCACGTGGTATCTAGTGAGGGGATAAAGGTGGATCCAAAGAAAGTGGAAGCAGTTCATAGTTGGCCCAGACCATCCTCAGCTATATAGATCCGTAGTTTTCTTGGCTTGGCGGGTTATTATCGTTGATTTATAGAGGGATTTTCATCTATTGCAGCACCTATGACCAGGCTGACCCAGAAGGGTGCTCCATTCCAGTGGACGGAAGAGTGTGAGGCGAGATTTCAGAAGCTCAAGACAGTTTTGACTACAGCCCCAATTTTGATATTGCCTACAAGTTCGAGGTCTTATACTGTCTATTGTGATGCCTCGAGGATTGGCCTTGGAGCAGTATTGATGCAGGACGGTAGAGTGATTGCCTACGTGTCCAAACAAGTGAAGGTACATGAGAAGAATTATCCTATCCATGATCTCGAGTTAGCTGCTATTGTTCATGCCTTGAAGATCTAGTGTCATTATTTGTACAGTGTGCCTTGTGAGATTTATACTGATCATCGGATTTTGCAGCATTTGTTCAAGTAGAAGGACCTTAATTTGCGCCAGAGGATTGTGGTTAAAGATGTTGAAGGACTATGATATCACTATTTTGTATCACCTGGGCAGGGCCAATGTGGTGTCCGATGCTTTGAGTCATTGGGCAGAGAGTTTGGGGAGTTTGGCTTATTTACCAACAGCGGAGAGGCCCATGGCGATGGATGTTCAGGCCTTAGCCAGTCAGTTTGTGAGATTGGATCTTTCGGAGCCTAGTCGGATTCTAGATTGTATGGTTTCACAGTCTTCTTTATTTGATTGTATCAGAGAGCGTTAGTTTGATAACCCTCATTTTCTTGTCCTCAAGGACAAGGTCCTGCATGGCGATGCCATAAATGTGACTATTGGTGATGAAGCGGTATTGAGGATGCAGGGTCGGGTATGTGTACCCAATGTTGATGGGCTTCGAGAGTTGATTCTAGAGGAGGCCCATAGTTTGCGGTATTCTATTCATCCGGGTGCCGCGAAGATGTACCAGGATTTGAGACAACACTATTAGTGGAGGCGGATAAAGAAAGATATAGTTGGGTTTGTCGCTCGGTGCCTCAATTGTCAGCAGGTGAAGTATGAGCACCAGAGATCGAGTGGGTTGCTTCAGCAGATAGAGATTCCGGAGTGGAAGTGGGAGAGGATCACCATGTACTTTGTAGTTGGACTCCTACGGACTTTGAGGAAGTTCAATGTCATTTGGGTGATTGTGGATCGGCTAACCAAGTCCACGCACTTCATTCCTGTGTGTACTACCTATTCTTCAGAGCGATTAGCGGAGATTTATATCCGGGAAATTATTCGTCTGCATGGTATTCCAGTTTCTATCATTTCAGATAGAGGCACTCAGTTCACATCACGGTTCTGGAGGGTCGTACAACATGAGTTGGGTACTCGGGTGGAGTTGAGTACAACAATTCACCCCCAAACGGACAGATAGTCTGAACGCACTATTAAGATTCTTGAGGATATGCTCCGTACATGTGTGATGGAGTTTGGAGGTTTTTGGGATCAATTCTTGCCACTGGCGGTGTTTGCCTACAACAACAACTATCAGTCCAGCATTCAGATGGCACCGTATGAGGCCTTATATGGTAGGTAATGTAGATCCCCGGTGGGTTGGTTTGAACCAGATGAGGCTAGATTATTGGTCACAGACTTGGTTCAGGATGCTTTGGAGAAGGCTAAGGTAATTCAAGATAGACTCTGAACAGCCCAGTCCAGACAGAAGAGTTATGCGGACCGAAAAGTTTGTGATGTTTCCTACATGGTTGGAGAGCGGGTATTGCTTCGAGTTTCACCTATGAAGGGCATTATGAGATTTGGAAAGAAGGGGAAGTTGAGTTCGAGGTTTATTGGTCCCTTTGAGATATTGAGATGGGTTGGGGAGGTTGCTTATGAGCTTGCCTTACCTCCCAGCTTGGCAGGAGTTCATCCGGTATTTCATGTTTCGATGCTCCGGAGGTATCACGGTGATCTGTTGCACATGTTGGATTTCAGTTCAGTCCAGTGGGACAAGTATCTATCTTATGTTGAGGAGCCGGTGGCAATATTAGATAGGAAAGTTCGAAAGCTGAGGTCAAAGAACATTGCCTTAGTGAAGGTTCAGTGGCGGGGTCAGCCGGTCGAGGAGGCGACCTGGGAGACCGAGCAGGATATGCGCAACCATTACCCTCATCTTTTCACTACTTCAGGTATGTCTTTATGCTTGTTCGAGGATGAACGAATGTTTAAGTATGGGAGGATATAATGACCCTGCCGGTCATTTTAAGAATTTACGCCACGATCCCCTATAAACTGCACTCCCCGTGTTTGTTTCTGCTATTATAAATTGTCGGGAAGGTTCGTTTTGAATTTCGAAGTGTTTTGGGACACTGAGTTCCTAAATGAGAGTTTAAGCTTTAGAATTTGGACCATAGTCAAAACACGGTGAAGACGGCCTCGGAATGGAGTTTTGTTGGTTCTGTTAGCTCCGTTGGGTGATTTTGGTCTTAGGTGCGTATTCTGATTGTGTGTTGGAGGTTCGTAGTTTAATTAGGCTTGAAATGCTGAAAGTAAAATTTCAAAGTTTCCGGTTCGGTAGTGAGATTTTGATATCGGGGGTCGGAATGGAGTTCCGGAAGTCGTAATAGGTCCGTTGTGTTATTTGGGATAGTGTATGCAAAGTTTCAGGTCATTTGGACGAGGTTTGATAGACTTTTTGATCGAAAGCGGAATTCGAAAGTCTTTAAATTTTTTAGGCTTGAATCCATGGTTAATTCGATGTTTCGATGTTGTTTTAGGTGTTTTGAGGATTGGTACAAGTTTGGAATATGGTATATGACTTACTCGTGCCTTTGGTTGAGGTCCTGGGGGCCTCAGGGTGATTTCGGGTGGTTAACGGGTGATTTTGAGTTGAGTTTGGCAGCTGAAGGAGTTCTGTTGCTGTCATAACCACACATGTGGCTAGGGGCCCGCAGGTGCGAGCACGCAGGAGCGGATAGGAAGCCGTAGATGCGGCCAAGAGATGGGCAGGTGGGGATCGCAGAAGCGAGGTCCTGGTCGCACCTGCGATTGCACAGATGTGGGATTTCTTGCGCAGGTGAGACCCTTGTGTTTTAAGTGAAGTTCACATATGCGCACCTCAGACCGCAGGTGCGGCTTTTCTAGGGCAGAAACTATAAATTCCACCCTTCACGATTTGTGACCATTTCTCTCAATTTTTCATTCGGGGTGAGGCTTTGGAGGGCATTTTCAAGGGAGATTTTCGGAGGAATTCATTGAGGTAAGGTCTTTAGTCCATAAACTCATTATTATGGTGATTTTTATCATGGTAAGCATGAAATTTGAAGGAAAATCAGTGGTAAATTGGGGGTTAGGGCTTGGTTAATTGGAGAGCTTTGAGTGGTGATTTGAGGAACTATTTGAGGTCCGATTTTGATACTTTTGGGATGATTGAACTCGTGAGAGTGTGAGGATTCCGAATTTGTAAATTTTACCCGATTCCGAGATGTGGGCCCGGGGGCATTTTGGTCATTTTCCTTAATTTCGCGTATTAGCTTAGAATTAATTAGTTGAATTAGTTGCTTGAAGTTATATCTACATTATGCAATTACTTTGACTAGATTTGGGTCATTTGGAGTCGGATACTCGTGGCAAGAGCGTGGTATTGAGTTGATTGAGCTGGTTCGAGGTAAGTGGCTTGCCTAACCTTGTGGGGGAGGGGGGGACTCCCCTTAGGACTTGGTATTGTTGATACATGAAATGCCTTGCACTTGAGGTGACGAGTGCGTACTTGTGCTAATTGTTAAAAATCCTATTTTCATTAAGTAACTATAACTGTGATTCCTTTCCTGTTTATACTACTTGCAATTTAAGCCTACTGTTAGCTTAGGGAAGCATGTCTAATTGACTTAATTGCCTTACTTGCTCAAACTGCATTAATTGAATTATGTGTAGCATGCTAGGTTAGGAATACTTGTTTTACCTTGGTATGAAATCTGGATTTAATTGAATATTCTTTGTGTTGCTGTTGTGTGTTTACTTTGGGACTACGGGTCGGTATCCCGGGAGATCCCCCTGCATGTTTACTTTGGGACTACGGATTTGTATTCCGGGAGATCCCCTTGCACTTTTATATTGGAACTACGGGACTGCACCCGGTAGATTCCCTCAGTACTGGGTATTTACTTTTGGGACTACAGATCGGTATTCCGGGAGATCCCCGCGCACTATGAGTTAGACTACGGGACGACACTCGAGAGATCCACTAGATATTTATATTTGGGACTACAGGACGATATCCTGGGAGATCCCTAGTTGTTATCTCTGTGTTGAGCTGTATTTTCCTTCTGTGATTATTTTGTCTCTGTTGCAGTTGTTATTACTCTCCTACCCTGTATTACTTTAATATTGTTTCTATCCTTATATATTATTGTACATGACCGGTAGGGCCCTGACCTTCCTCGTTACTACTCGACCGAGGTTAGGCTTGGCACTTACTGGTACCGCTGTGGTGTACTCGTGTCCTTTCCTGCACATGATTTTCGTGTGTAGATCTAGGTACTTCGACTCAGCCTTACTACCCTTGAGGGGAGGCGATTCTCCAGAGACTTCGAGGTATATCTGTCGCGTCCGCAGACCGAAGAGTCTCTTTCCTTTCTACCTTATTGTGATAGCCCTTCTATCTTTTCTATTGATGTAGACATTCCGGAGTTAGAGCATTTTTATTATATTTGTAGCTTGTGATTCATGGGATTTCGGGTTTTGAAAAGTTGTTCAGTTTGAGAGTTATATTTGTATATGCTGAGCAGCATCTTAAACCTTCATTATGTTATTCCGCAGTTTTTATTTGTTTTATCTATTGTTTTTCCCCTTTTTCCGCAATTGTTAGACTTACCTAGTCGTAGAGACTAGGTGCCGTCACGATAGTTCACGGAGGGCGAACTGGGGTCGTGACAATAACCCATTATTTAAGGTAAACAAAAATGAATGAATTTCATAGTTCTATTGAATATTACATCCCATGAGAGGATCTCAAATATTTCTAGATATATTTTAAAGAAAATTCTATATAAAGTCTTAAAAATAAATATAAAAATTATATATTTATATATCGGTTTAGTTCGGGGGTTTTTTACTCAATATCAAACTAAATCAAACCAAACCTAATCGGGAGTTTTATTCGATTTGGTTTGATATTTCGGTTTGGCGCGATTTTTTGGTTCGGTTTGAATACCCCTAATTGCTTGTAAGACATAACTAAACCATGTCAAATAAGTTAGCAGAATCGTTTGTTGGGTTTCAGTTAAAACTGGAGTGAATGTGAAATGGAGGAAAAAATAAAATTTTGATTTTCTCTTCCTTACAAAGGAACATTGTCCCATATCGGAGGAGGAAAGCTTTTTTGTTGAGTATATGTAATTACACTTCTTCTACCTTTTAAAGAGTTGACAAGAAGGTCAAATGATCTTATTGATTGATTAATTTTTTGGACCAAAGTTATTTGATAATAAAATTAAATTAATATTTTTAATCCAAATCAATCGTTTACGTAACTGTAATTTAAATTTCCTCCGGTTTGAATTTCTCGTTTTATTTTGCGTAAATAGCCATTAACGTAATAATTGTTTTACGCGAAAGGTCATCTTGAAGAGTTGCACCTTTTCGTTTGAACCCAAACTGTTGCCTATAAATACAGGTCATTCCCTCAGATTCTCCTTACGAAATTTCTGAAATCTCTTCTTACTTTCTACGTTGTTTTCTTACAAAACATACAAAGTAAGTGTGATTGTTTGACATTTGTGTTCGCTGAAACACTGGGGTTTGAAGTACTGCTACACTAGTGTGTAATCCGTTCTATTCTGTGAGGAAATTATCCATAACCTCAGGTACTAGGAGGGAATTAAGTTCCTTAAAAAAACACTATGAATTTTGTAAGTTAGGATTAATGTCCGCTTCTTCTACATTTCTGTGCTACATTATTTTCTGTTTCCAGAAATACTTACAAATACAAATTACTAACATCGTTTAATTTTAATCAAATTTTCAAGTATTTTATCTCAAAGGCAAGTAATTGAGTGGCATTGTATCAGGTTCGTCCTGCATGGTGCTTGATCATTTGTATTTCTAAATTCAAACGTAGCTTTTTTCAGGAGATTAAATATTTAAATAACAAAGTAAATTAGAGTTTTAACATTTGAAATGATATATCGCTAATTATCTGTTAGATGATAACATTTTCAGATACATATGACTTAATTTATGATGAGGTCCATCTCATTGAAGAAGTATTAGACCATGTGCCTAATAAAAGTTTTCTTTGGTTTGGTAGCCAACCTTGTTGACTTGGTTTGGTTGGTAGCCAACCTTGTTGAATTAGTTTGGTTTGGTAGCCAACTTTGTTGAATTGTGAAAAGTGTGTGTAAATTGTCAAATATGGTAGGCTTTAGAGAGTGAAGCTTTGGCTATAAAAGGAGAGCTTCAACTCTCATTTCTACACACCAACAAAGAGAGAAAGAAAGAGTGAGGTTTCACAGACAAGGTATAAGAAAATAGTCTGTGAGGAAAATAGAGAGTGAGCGATATTGTAGTGAGGTGGGAATATCAAAAGAGGGTTATTTCTTTTGAGTGTTGTAGTGGTCTTTGGAGTATTTATCTCCGACCTACAAAGTGTAAAATTCCTTACTATAGTGATATCAGTTGCTCCTCTCGGGGTCGTGGTTTTTTCCTTTATTCAGAAGGGTTTTCCACGTAAAAATCTTGGTGTCATTATTACTCTTTTATTATTGTTAATTACCGTATCTCGGTGCTACATTATTATTCCGCTTTATTACCGTGAATATTATTTTGGTAAGGGGTTTATTCCCAACAATTGGTATCAGAGCACAGGTTCTGCTCGTTCACTGAAATACTATTCACTGTCGGTAGTACTATACTTGGTGAAAAATAAAAATGTCCGGAGTAAAGTACGAGGTAGCAAAATTCAACGGAGATAACGGTTTCTCAACATGGCAAAGAAGGATGAGAGATCTGCTCATCCAACAAGGATTACACAAGGTTCTAGATGTTGATTCCAAAAAGCCTGATACCATGAAAGCTGAGGATTGGGCTGACTTGGATGAAAGAGCTGCTAGTGCAATTAGGTTGCACTTATCAGATGATGTGGTAAATAACATCATTGATGAAGACACTGCACGAGGAATTTGGACAAGGTTGGAAAGCCTATACATGTCCAAAACGCTGACAAATAAATTGTACCTGAAGAAGCAGTTATACGCCCTACACATGAGTGAAGGTACGAATTTTTTGTCACATTTAAATGTGTTTAACGGACTAATCACACAGCTTGCCAACCTCGGAGTGAAAATCGAGGAAGAAGATAAAGCCATCTTGCTATTGAACTCGTTGCCATCTTCGTACGATAATTTGGCAACAACCATCCTGCACGGTAAGACTACTATTGAGTTGAAAGATGTCACATCGGCTCTTCTACTCAATGAGAAGATGAGAAAGAAGCCTGAAAATCAAGGACAGGCTCTCATCACAGAAGGTAGAGGCAGGAGTTATCAAAGGAGTTCGAACAACTATGGTAGATCCGGAGCTCGTGGGAAGTCAAAGAACCGATCCAAATCAAGAGTCAGAAATTTCTACAACTGTAATCAACCAGGTCACTTCAAAAGAGATTGCCCAAATCCAAGGAAGGGCAAAGGTGAAACCAGTGGCCAGAAGAATGACGACAACACAGCCGCCATGGTGCAAAATAATGATAATGTTGTCCTCTTTATAAATGAGGAAGAGGAATGCATGCACCTGTCAGGTCCAGAGTCGGAATGGGTGGTTGACACAGCGGCATCTCACCATGCCACACCGGTAAGAGATCTTTTTTGCAGATATGTAGCAGGTGATTTCGGCACAGTGAAAATGGGTAACACAAGTTACTCAAAGATTGCGGGGATTGGTGACATTTGTATCAAGACAAATGTCGAATGCACATTGGTTCTAAAGGATGTGCGGCATGTACCTGATTTACGGATGAACTTGATCTCGGGAATTGCTTTAGACCGAGATGGATACGAGAGCTATTTTGCAAATCAAAAGTGGAGACTCACTAAGGGATCATTGGTGATTGCAAAGGGAGTTGCTCGTGGCACGTTGTACAGGACAAATGCAGAAATATGCCAAGGTGAATTGAACGCGGCACAAGATGAGATTTCTGTAGATTTGTGGCACAAAAGAATGGGTCATATGAGCGAGAAGGGATTGCAGATTCTTGCCAAGAAATCACTCATTTCTTATGCCAAAAGTACAACGGTAAAACCTTGTGACTACTGTTTATTTGGTAAGCAGCATAGAGTCTCATTTCAGACATCGTCTGAAAGAAAATTGAATATACTTGATTTAGTATATTCTGATGTTTGCGGCCCAATGGAAATTGAATCAATGGGCGGTAACAAATATTTTGTTACTTTTATTGATGATGCTTCACGAAAATTATGGGTTTATATTTTGAAAACCAAAGATCAGGTGTTTCAAGTTTTCCAGAAGTTTCATGCTCTAGTAGAAAGGGAGACGGGTCGAAAGCTAAAGCGCCTCCGAAGTGACAATGGAGGTGAGTACACTTCAAGGGAATTTGAAGAGTATTGTTCAAGTCATGGGATCAGACATGAAAAGACAGTTCCTGGAACCCCACAGCACAATGGCGTAGCCGAGAGGATGAACCGCACCATTGTGGAGAAGGTGAGAAGCATGCTCAGAATGGCTAAACTGCCTAAGTCATTCTGGGGTGAAGCAGTTCAGACAGCCTGTTACCTGATCAATAGGAGTCCATCAGTTCCGTTGGCGTTTGAAATCCCAGAGAGAGTTTGGACCAACAAGGAGGTGTCCTACTCGCATCTGAAGGTGTTCGGTTGCAGAGCTTTTGCACATGTACCAAAAGAGCAGAGAACAAAGCTGGATGATAAATCTGTTCCCTGCATATTTATCGGATATGGAGATGAAGAGTTCGGGTACAGACTGTGGGATCCTGTAAAGAAGAAGGTCAACAGAAGCAGAGATGTAGTCTTCCGAGAAAGTGAAGTTGGAACTGCTGCTGATATGTTAGAAAAGGCGAAAAATGGTATAATTCCTAACTTTGTTACTATTCCTTCTACTTCTAACAATCCCACAAGTGCAGAAAGTACAACCGACGAGGTTGCCGAGCAGGTGGAGCAACCTGGTGAGGTTATTGAGCAGGGGGAGCAACTTGATGAAGGTGTCGAGGAAGTGGAGCACCCCACTCAGGGAGAAGAACAACCTCAACCTCTAAGGAGATCAGAGAGGCCAAGGGTAGAGTCACGCAGGTACCCTTCCACAGAGTATGTCCTCATCAGTGATGAGGGGGAGCCAGAAAGTCTTAAGGAGGTGTTGTCCCATCCAGAAAAGAACCAGTGGATGAAAGCTATGCAAGAAGAGATGGAATCTCTACAGAAAAATGGCACATACAAGCTGGTTGAACTTCCAAAGGGTAAAAGACCACTCAAATGCAAATGGGTCTTTAAACTCAAGAAAGATGGAGATGGCAAGCTGGTCAGATACAAAGCTCGATTGGTGGTTAAAGGCTTCGAACAGAAGAAAGATATTGATTTTGACGAAATTTTATCCCCCGTTGTTAAAATGACTTCTATTCGAACAATTTTGAGCTTAGAAGCTAGCCTAGATCTTGAAGTGGAGCAGTTGGATGTGAAAACTGCATTTCTTCATGGAGATTTGGAAGAGGAGATTTATATGGAGCAACCAGAAGGATTTGAAGTAGCTGGAAAGAAACACATGGTGTGCAAATTGAATAAGAGTCTTTATGGATTGAAGCAGGCACCAAGGCAGTGGTACATGAAGTTTGATTCATTCATGAAAAGTCAAACATACCTAAAGACCTATTCTGATCCATGTGTATACTTCAAAAGATTTTCTGAGAATAACTTTATTATATTGTTGTTGTATGTGGATGACATGTTAATTGTAGGAAAAGACAAGGGGTTGATAGCAAAGTTGAAAGGAGATCTGTCCAAGTCATTTGATATAAAGGACTTGGGCCCAACACAACAAATTCTATGGATGAAGATAGTTCGAGAGAGAACAAGTAGAAAGTTGTGGCTATCTCAGGAGAAGTACATTGAACGTGTACTAGAACGCTTCAACATGAAGAATGCTAAGCCAGTCAGCACACCTCTTGCTGGTCATCTAAAGTTGAGTAAGAAGATGTGTCCTACAACAGTGGAGGAGAAAGGAAACATGGCTAAAGTTCCTTATTCTTCAGCAGTCGGAAGCTTGATGTATGCAATGGTATGTACTAGACCTGATATTGCTCACGCAGTTGGTGTTGTCAGCAGGTTTCTTGAAAATCCTGGAAAGGAACATTGGGAAGCAGTCAAGTGGATACTCAGGTACCTGAGAGGTACCACGGGAGATTGTTTGTGCTTTGGAGGATCTGATCCAATCTTGAAGGGCTATACAGATGCTGATATGGCAGGTGACATTGACAACAGAAAATCTACTACTGGATATTTATTTACATTTTCAGGGGGAGCTATATCATGGCAGTCTAAGTTGCAGAAGTGCGTTGCACTTTCAACAACTGAAGCAGAGTACATTGCCGCTACAGAAACTGGCAAGGAGATGATATGGCTCAAGCGATTCCTTCAAGAGCTTGGATTGCATCAGAAGGAGTATGTCGTCTATTGTGACAGTCAAAGTGCAATAGACCTTAGCAAGAACTCTATGTACCATGCAAGGACCAAACACATTGATGTGAGATATCATTGGATTCGAGAAATGGTAGATGATGAATCTCTAAAAGTCTTGAAGATTTCTACAAGTGAGAATCCCGCAGATATGCTGACCAAGGTGGTACCAAGGAACAAGTTCGAGCTATGCAAAGAACTTGTCGGCATGCACTCAAACTAGAAGACAGTGCTACCTCCTCTAGATGAATGAGACTGGAGGGGGAGATTGATGAGGTCCATCTCATTGAAGAAGTATTAGACCATGTGCCTAATAAAAGTTTTCTTTGGTTTGGTAGCCAACCTTGTTGACTTGGTTTGGTTGGTAGCCAACCTTGTTGAATTAGTTTGGTTTGGTAGCCAACTTTGTTGAATTGTGAAAAGTGTGTGTAAATTGTCAAATATGGTAGGCTTTAGAGAGTGAAGCTTTGGCTATAAAAGGAGAGCTTCAACTCTCATTTCTACACACCAACAAAGAGAGAAAGAAAGAGTGAGGTTTCACAGACAAGGTATAAGAAAATAGTCTGTGAGGAAAATAGAGAGTGAGCGATATTGTAGTGAGGTGGGAATATCAAAAGAGGGTTATTTCTTTTGAGTGTTGTAGTGGTCTTTGGAGTATTTATCTCCGACCTACAAAGTGTAAAATTCCTTACTATAGTGATATCAGTTGCTCCTCTCGGGGTCGTGGTTTTTCCCTTTATTCAGAAGGGTTTTCCACGTAAAAATCTTGGTGTCATTATTACTCTTTTATTATTGTTAATTACCGTATCTCGGTGCTACATTATTATTCCGCTTTATTACCGTGAATATTATTTTGGTAAGGGGTTTATTCCCAACAATTAAAAACTTCAAATCAACTACCGTTCTGGTTCATAAATTAGTATATAACTATATATAGAGAGAGAGTTATAAAGCGTGTGCTGTTAACATTTCTTTCAGTCCTTTTTTCTCTAAAAGATCATATTATATTGAATCTTATTGCTTTTCATTCACACACACAACGTGGATATTAGTTCCCACCCTTCCCCAACAAATAATCCTTCACTGCTTTAAAATTTCAAGCTGAAAGTGCGATACATTTTTATTATGTTACCTAGCCAAATCCCCCATTTCATGTGCCAAAGTTCTTCCAAACACACGAGAGACCATGTATATACAGGTGGACTAACTTCTGCCAAGATTGGTGTCAAATTAAGAGGATACACTTTCAGGAGATGGCGCTTTGATGACCTCTTTTCCCAACAAACCCATTCCAATAATTTTCAAACGTACCTGCTTTATACTAGTTGAGTTGCATAAATGTTATTAACTGCTCTCATTTGTAAAAACTTTGGAGTTTGAAGGACACAGTCATGTTTGTCTCTTTTCTTTGATATACTCTTTAAGTTTATAATTTTGGATGTTGGTAACATTGTAAGCAAAATCTCACATCTAACAAAATACTGAATTATAGCAAAATCTCACATCTACTACTAGATTGGATTGTTACAAATATACTTAATCATGAATTGTTGAATTCATGCTAATGTCTGCACCGATGCTCGTTGAATTGTCACCTATTGGTCATTAAGCTATTCTCTTTAGTTAGAAGTTTAACGTTTTTCTTTAATTATTTTCTCAAATAATTATGTATCATCAGTAAAGTAGCATAGTAATTTAAATGAATTAGAATTCGGCTAAATTTGAAATTATAATCTCCTAGTATTTGGAAGTTATAATTGATTCCTTGAAATTCAAGATTAAAATGATTTATTTAAATAATTAAAAGATCTATGTTGGATCTTAGCGTTCTAAAAATAAATAGAAAGAAGCTGCATCAATTCAATTACATCGTGAAAAATGGGACAAAATATCGTGTGAATGACGGCTAATATTAATGAGGCTGACCATGTGGGTGTAGACAACGAAAGTAGATAGGCAACGATACGATATATGCATTTCTTAATCCATTTTCTTTTTCATCTCACCTATTCTATTTCTAGGTGCAATGGATGTTGGTAAAGATGTTAAGAGTGGCATTAAAATACTCTAATTAGTTGGAACTTGAAAACCTAAAAATAGAAACTAAATGGCGACATTTTGATGACACAATTCCCATTAAACATGGAAATGAATTTCAGGTCTTAACTAAGGCGCAACAGCACAATATTGATGGCTTTTGACTATCCATCTGCCTTTTGTATTTGATGACTTTGATCTCCTTTATCTCTTCACCTGGTCATCCGCTTGAATCTGCTTCCTTCTCCTCTTCATCCCAAAAAAAAAAAAAAGATGAATTAAACTAATGGATTTATAATATTAATTTTTATATGAATTTTATTATTAAACCATTGTTTTTATATGTACTTTTAACTAAATTTGTGATAACTTAAACATAGTGTATTACTTCGTAAAAAAACTATGGTAACTCTTTCTAACCTAATAGTAGTGCTTCACTTGTTGAAGGAAATAATATACTAATTCTTTTCTCTCTCCCTCTTTATCACACACAATTAAGATGAAGAGAGTGATTTTCACCTAAAAGTAATTTACTTTTAAAGATATTTATTATGTTTAACTTCTCGCCAACCTGACCAGAGTAGTAAAAATTAGTATATCCTAATAATAGTCTACGTCCATCGGGAGTTGAACGAAATTAAATTGACATTTTTCTTCCTATTTCATGTTCGTTATTTGTATTGGGTTCGACTAAATTTGAATTCGCGTCGAGAAAGTCCCACATTGGAGGTAAATCGCTTTCTAAAAAAGGCAACTCTACGTCCAAAGCTCAAACCCAAAATTTCTAATTGAGAATGAAGGAATACTTATCATCCCACCATAATTGTTGTCGGTACATGATACCTCTTAAACAGCACACTAAAGTGATTTTAAACCATTAGCGAAAGTCATTGACTTTGAAGATGAACAATGTCTACATCAACTTAATAATTACATGGTAACTCTTAAAACAGCACACTAAAGTGATTTTAAGCCATTAAAGAAAGTTTAAATAAAATAAGCGTCACTCATGATGAAAAGACACTTATTTTTTTAATCGAACTTTAAACATTATTGGGTTAGTTTATACAAATCTAGAAACAGTCGAATATGTTGTCAGTAGAACACAGATAATATATTACTACATAGTATTGTATATATACAGTCTAGCGGCTTCGTTTTGCCACAACAGTACCATATGGTCCTCGCGCTTATCTCTGAACCAAAGGAACGTGATAATACTATTCTTTTCATTTCTTATACTTATTTTATTAGTCTTCTCATTGTACAAAGTCATACTGGTCATGATATAATGTGGATTCCACCTCATCATTTTTGGAGTTGCGCTCAAGAAATGTTTTTTAATTTTTACACCCTTGTTGCTCAAGAATATCTTGATCACTTGGATATGCCTGAATATTCCTATGGTACACACCATTAAGGTACAACAATGAAGAACATCCAATTGTAGCTTCACCATTTATAAATTCACCTCTCTTACGCAAGTAGTTATGGTCATTAATATATTATAATAATATATAATTTTTGTGATTTAGAGAATCTTAATAGCTCAGTTAACTACCTAAACTTTTACTTTATTGGTGAGGATTCGATTCTCTACTTTATAATTTCTCCTCTCCCCCCTCCCCTTCAAAAAAGAAATCCCCTCTAAATTTTAAAAAAGAAATCTTTGTAATTTAGCTGTAAAGTGAACTAAAATGAACATTCACTTGACAACAACTGTTAGATACAATGTTATAGTAACCATAATTTATAAACTTTCCTCTTTTAGGTAAGTATACGTAGTAGAAATAGAATAATAGCAATTCATTGGTTACATCGATATCCTTTGTAATTTAGTTACCTTATAAAGTGAATTAACATCAATATCCATTTTTGACCGCTTCTGTAAGACAAGTAACATATTAATGTGTGGAATATATTAGTAAAATAAATTGGAAAAAACTATGATATCCTATATTTCAAATTTTAATATACTAACTAAGCTTTTTAACATATCTTTCCGGATTCTGTGTGAACACAAAATATCTTATATCTCAGGCGTTTTTTTTTGGCTAACCGAAAAAAAAAAAAAAGTTAAAGGCAATATAAAATTTAGAAGTAACAACAGAAAGTTCATTGAAAAAAAGGTCATAATTTTAAATTCCATTTATTGGATTCCTCTATTTTGTTCTCTATGTAAAAGAAAGTTTTCTTTTATAAGTAATAATCACAAATTTCTTTTATCCATAGATATAAAATAATAAAAATGGGTTGGTCTGATCTCATAAAAGGATAAGCTCACCACGAAACGGGGACCCCACTGGTTAAACAATGGAGGAGCGATACCTTTCTTTTCCAATGCCACCTTCGTAAGCACTAATAAAGCCCAGCCCCGCACCCAGAGTATAACTAGAAAAACGGAATCTTCTCCCTTCTCTCTCCTCCATCTTTTCCCTAAAACTATTTGTCGCTCTCCCCTTTCTCGTATTTAGCCATCAAATCAACTCAAAATCCATTCCATTTGTTTCATCACTCAACTTATGGAAAGTACTTTCTATAGCTACTCTACAGTTGCTTGAACTTTTTTAATCCGTTCCAGAGGAGAGGAGTTTTTGCAATTGTGTGTATGCGTTTTTGTTGTTGTTGTTGAATGGCGATGGACGATAACGAGAGTTGCGGAAGCAGAGCGATGGAGCCGTCGTCGCCGAAACAAAATCGGTTACATAGGCAGAAGCTTGAAGTGTTTAACCAAGTGCTTACTCGACTACAGGATTTGAATCTCGAAGAGGTTAAACTTCCTGGCTTTGAAGACCACCTTTGGCTTCACTTCAATCGCCTCCCTGTTCGGTTAACTTCATAAACCCTACCTTTCCTCATTTTTCGGTTACCTTGTGTTTTTTGGCCATTTGTCAATTTTTTTCTGGTTTACTCAGTAATTGATCGAATTTTCCGCCTATAAAAGTTAAGTTTTTTGGTACTGAATTTGGATGCCTGCAGATATGCATCGGATGTTAATGTGGAAAGAGCAGAAGATGTGCTCATGCATAAGAGATTACTGGACCAAGCAGAGGATCCTGCGAATAGACCTGCCTTTGATGTCCGCCTTGTGCAGGTTATACAGCCATCTGCTTTTCCTACATTTTTATGCGTGTATGTCCTATCATTATCAATGCTCTTTTTTCTTTGGTATCTCTGAAAACTGAGCACGTAGAAATGACATTTGAACAAATTCTCCCTATGTATGACAAAGAGGAATCTCTACTTGATCTTACTTGAATAAGTTGGGGATTTGATGCAACACATAAGGTGTTTCCAAGAAGCACAGGGTCTATTATTTGGAAACTAGTAAATTAGCCAATAATCTCTTCAAAGCCATATTTTTTTCTTTTCATCCATCCCAAACTTCTCTTGCATTCTGTCCTAGGAGGAAACGGAGAACTCTCTTGGGAAATAATGTAGTAAGGATAGCAGCTTATTAATATTTCCTAATAAATTATTGAAAGAATGTCCTTTGAATTAATTTGAATATGCCGTGGCTCTTGTTTGTGTAGTTTATATAGTGGGCTTGACGATACATAATAATCCTTTAGTTCACTTCATCCTTCTTGAATAATAGGGACATATGTGTGGCTTAATGAGTGTGTCATTCACAAAAATGTAACATGTACATTTAAAAGTGTGAATTTAAAAAGATTTAGGCATAAAGACTTTTGTCTTCGCACATCCTCTCAGACTCTTTTCCTTGTTTTGCTTCTCACAGTTAAGATATAAGTGTTGAACTGTACATATCTTGATTACACTATCTAGGCCGAGTTCTTATTTGGTTAACCTTTAATATATAAGGTGTTGAGAATTATCTTCATCTCTTGGCTAAGCTAGTCAATCTATGGCGTTCATTGAGTTAATTCAGTAATATATCATGTAATGCAAAATTAGTTTTAGGTAGCTCTTATGGAGTGGCTTGTATGCTTCTGGTCTGAGAATTTTCTAAATTTCTTAGGAAGACAAGTTAAAGCTAGAAGATTGAGCCTTGAATCTTTGAGGCATCCAATGGGTTGTGTCTCTATATCCATCTCCTTTGAGTGGGTATGCATTAGATGAAGAGTTTAGATTTAGATCAAGAGACTTGAATGACTATGGAAATCATGTCATTTCTAAGCTCTTTTTAACATTAAAGACTGTGAGACAAATTACAGTAGGACTTTACAAAATCAGGCTTACTACCAAATTCGGAAGTGCGCTTCTGCCTAGATATGTGAGACGAGATGGAGGAAAGAGGAGATGTCCAGATATATAAACCAGCAGAAGAAAAAAGGGGGTGATTGCCAACTTGAAGGTCATTAGCAAAGATTTGATCATAACTGCAACTTTAGAATGCGTGGCCTAACTCAAGTTTTTTTTTGTAATTTGAAATATTCACATGCAAGTTCTGACTTTAAGTTCATAATGTAGGTTCACCCCATGTACAACGCAGTTTCAACCAATACAGTTGATGTAAATTCTTCCGTTAAAGATGAAATTCCAAGGTATTCTCTTTAGTTTAAGCACTAAAGTTACCTATTGTTCAATATCATTTCTTTTTGTGTATTATTTTTGCACCTGTGATTTTTCTCTAGTGTGCTCCCTTAAGTAGTTTAATTGTTTTTGTGTTGCCATCTTGTTTTCCCTCTCCAGCATTCATCCTCCTCCAACATTTGGTTCATCACCAAATCTTCAAGGCCTTGAAATTCATGATAATAAAGCTCATATAAATCATGGAGAAAGTGATATCAATTCTACTTCGCGGTCAACCAGGTAAAATTCTCCATAATGCTTGAGTTGGTAAATGAATAAGATTTATGATGCTAGTAGTTGGCATTGTAGCTTTTCATACTGAGTTTCTTTTGTCTTTGGAGAGGATTTCTAATTGACTTTTCTTTCCTAGCAATATTCTTATGTGCCAATTGATTTTGTGCAGGCCAATGCACGAGATTACTTTTTCAACAATTGACAAACCAAAAACGCTCACTCAGGTGCCTCATTCTTTTCAGAATCGTCCTCCCCTTTTTTTCATACATGCTTTCTTCTCATCTCTTATATTCTCATAATAAAATACAAACTGTAGTTTCATGAATTTACCGTATGCAAATCTAGTGCGAATTTAACAGGAAATAATGTTAAGACCCTTAAATTCCTTAAAGTATCTGACATTGGACTCGCTTCTAATAACTAAAAATAGCCTCATTCTTGCTTAATAAGCAAGGAAATAATGACCTTTATCCAAATAATACAACTGATATTTTCATAAACTACTTCTCCAGCGTATAATATAGAATAAGCGTCTTAATGAAGATAAAAGCTAATAGAAGACTATGGTGAAGGGGAAACAGAGGATAATACGGAAAAGTTATTGTATGGGCCCATGGATTGATTGTATGATTAACTTCTGAGCCTAATAAAGTAGGGAGGGGTTTATTCAGTTAACCTAACTATCAAAAATATTTGCAGTCATGACCATCAACTTTTCTGATACAATCTTGTTCCAAATTAATACTATAAGAAATCTCTTAGGGAAATGGGCACGCCTATTTGTGAAATGCAGTTGGTATTTGTACTTTCTGTAGTCAGCATTGTATTGCCGTTACTGATATAGGGAGTCTTTATTGTTAGATTTGTTCTGGGAATCAGGAGTCAGTAGTGGGAGTGCAGGAATATGCCACTTCAGTGTGTCAAAGATCTCGCTGAATGCTCTTTTTTTTGTATATATATTTTATAAATAAGTAGCTCTGCAGAAGTTCACAAAAAGATTCCAAAGGAAAAGATGAAAGGTGTTAATGGGCTACGATAACAGAGCTTCAAATGAGAAGGAAATTAGGGTAGTGGAAAGTCCCAGGATCAGTCCATGGAATCTAAAGATTTGGGTTGTGATTACATTGCATATCAATCTGTGAGAAAATAAGAGAAAGAGAAGAAATGTATTGATGACTTGTTGATCTTATGGATGCAAGATACATTCTTATGAATGTTATTTATAGGTTTAAACACAAAACACATATATTATTTGTATGATGATATCTAATTGAAAAACTTAGCTCTTCTAATATTTTAATTCTAACATTCTAACATCACCCTTTCAGACTCAAGGTTGAGATTTTGAAAGTATAGAAAAGTAAACGGTCTCCGAAATGCGGCTTGAACACTGTCGCTTGAACAGTTTCTGAAAACCTGCGGGAAGGTCATTGGAAAAGTTTAGTCACTTGAATTTGTTGGAAAAGTTGTTAGAAGTCGTCGAAATATTGACCAGAAGAGTGATCTGAATACTGTTGGTTTTGTGACAAAAAGTGGCAGTGCCACTATAGGTAACAAGATGCTGTTGGAATAGTCATCTGAAAGGGACGGTTTAGCAGGAAACAGGTAGTGTCTCCCAAAATTTGAGTTGTCTTGTCTCACTGGAACAAACATCGGAAATAAATGCGACGGCACAGAAATATTTACCTAAAAGAGAAAATAATAATAAAATTATGAAGAAAATTTTAACTTGGGCGATATAAGACTGTCCATTAGTAAGGAGAAACTACTTAAGCTTTTACCTAGAGGCTCTGATACAATATGAGAAAATAATAGAAGACAATAGATGTATCCATAACTTGATACTTTGATAAATAACAAACACATTTATTTTGTGGTGTCAAACACAATTAACTTGTGATATTTTCTAGAGATGGGACAATAACAGGAATACAAGGTTTGTACGATGAATAGCCCCCAGGGATTTGGTTTAGTGGTAAGAGCACAGCGCAAGACGTATGGATTTGACCCACGTCAAGGGGTTTGAACCTTGCTGCAAACACAAGCCTAGTATTTAAGTGGAGAAGGATAGAGGAGTGGAATCGTTGTCCATTGAGTTTCAAACCGTGCGCCACTGGCCCTCGAGGATTTCTCAGTTATGAAAAAAGAGGTTTCTATGATGAATTGTACAATGCCTAACCTTTCTCAATGGTTTCTGTTTTCGGAATATGAAAATATCAGATTGACCCAAACACCTGAAAGTAATTTACATTTTGCTTTAAATCATATAGATTCTCAAAAAAGAGATCTTTCTTTACCTGGCGCTGGAGGCAAACTGTTTATTACATGGCATGCACATTGAAGACTTCAGCCCAAAGACAGATTTCTGTGTCTGTGAAAATGCGACGCCAGTTATTCCTACAAATTCAAATAGTCTCTGTTAAAATATTGTGACAGTCTACCTGGATTGAAATCTGTATTTTTTATTCACTCTCTGTCTCATGGATTTTAAGGTTATGTTGTCGATTGAATTGTTCATATCTATGCAGTCCTGAAAGTTATATAACTTCATTAATCTGCAGAAGCTGCAGATTTCAGAGTTCTATTAAACATATCTATCTTATCATGTTAACTTTGTTCTTATCTTGTTCAATTTTATTGACATCAATCCTGGATTTCCAGTTGACTAATATAATTTCTGAGATTGGTCTGAACATTGAAGAGGCCCATGTTTTTTCAACTACTGATGGTTTCTCCTTGGACGTCTTTGTGGTTGATGGATGGCCATATGAGGTATAGTATTAATGTTTCTTTCAAGATATAACAAAATGCTTGCTGACAGTTAAAAGTCTTCTCTTAGTTCTACAATTATAGTCTAGTTATATGATCAACATACTTTTTATTCGCACCGACATAAGTTAAAAGATGAAAAGTTTTGCCTTTGCAAGTCTCAGTTAATTCCTCTTTTCTTGTTAACATGTATAAGTTTTGAAACTATGCTCCTTATTCATCTAGTAGATTGTTTGTCAGTTTTGTGCTTGTTCTGCCCTTTTCCCAATTTATTTGGCTCTATTTCAATTTTGGACATCCTGATATTTTTGGCACCATTTCATTCATGTACGACTTTCAAGAATTCAGACTCATTTAAACTAGTGATGTGATTGTTTTTCTATCAATCATTTAAACCAACTTTTCAACCATCACTTTAGTATTTTCTTGTATGTTAAATTAATATCTTATGCTCTGTCCCCAGAACAATGTCGTCATATAAAATGAGACAGAAAGAATGCACGACTTTATGGGTGTGTTTGGTACGAAGAAAAATATTTTCCGGAAAATGTTTTCCAATTTTCCCATATTTGGTTGGCTTAAAATGTTTTGGAAAACATTTTACTCTTGAACTAATTTTCCTCCAATTGGAGGAAAATGTTTTCCCTATTAAGAGAAGGGAAAACATTTTCCAAAGCTCTTCTTCAACCTTCCCGACCCTATTCTCCATTCCCACCAACCCCTCCCCCCCCCCCACCCACCCAACCCTGCCCTACCCCCACCCTAAATAGAAATATTATTAAGAGTACATATTTTTCATGCCATAGATAGAGTACTTTCTTTTTCATTTCAACAATATGAGTATTTTTTTTTCATAATGTAAAAAGTATTTTCTTTCATTTCAACGAAAAAGTAATTTCTTTTCATGATGTAGAAAAAGTATTTTCTTTCATTTCAACAAAATGATGAAGTAAAAAGTATTTGCTTTCATTTCAACAAAAAAAGTACTTTCTCTTCATGATGTAGAAAAAGTAATTTTTTTTTGTTTCAACAAGTAGTAAAAAATATTTTCTTTTATTTCACCAAAAAAAGTACTTTCGCTGATGTAGTAAAAAATATTTTCTTTTATTTCAACAAAATCAGTATTTTCTTTTCATGATGTGGAAAAAGTATTTTTTTTCATTTTAACAAAATGAGTACTTTTCTCATGTTATAGAAAAGAGTACTTTCTTTTTCAACCGAAAAAGAGTATTTTCTTTTTAGTTATGTAGTACAAATTTCAAAGTTATTTTTGCGTGAAAAAGTAAAGCAGTACATTTGTCCCTTTGGGCTTTGGGTTTGTGTGAATTTTTAGAGAATAATTAAATTCTTGAAGAAAATAGAGTCCCGAAATCGTTGGGTATTTGTGGTTGGGAGGGGGGAAGGGGTAGGTGAGGGGGGAGCACATGAAACATGGGGATTTGGGGGGAGGGGAGGGGGGATAAAGAAAGTAGCATAAAAAATTATTTTCCTAAAAAATATTTTCTACTCTCTAAACAAACACTAGAAAATATTTTCCGTAAAAAGTTTTTCATTCACCAACCAAATAAGGGAAAATAAGTGATAAAACACTCATTTTCCAAGAAAACATTTTTTAGGAAAACATTTTCCTTCATGCCAAACACACCCTATATCTGATAAGTTCTCCATTCAAGTCTCATATTATTCAACTAAATATGGTTTCACTTAATAGGACATTTATGAGATGGTATTTGGTAAATTTAGGATGTAGTGTATTTTAAATATGAAAGTTAGCAAATTAAGCATCTTTCTACTAGATTCGTGAAGTATATCTGTTCTTTTTCCTTTTGTGGTAATTTACTTTTATACTTACTTATTTGGTTTGAATTTCTAGGAGACAGAGTTGCTTAAGAGTGAGGTGCAAAAGGAAATTACGAGGAGCAAGGTAGATATTCTTCTGACCGCTAAATGTGGACAGAGTGGGGTTCAAAATTTTCTTCTGTTAATACTTGATTTGCATTATGGTTGTTTTCTTTTGGGAAAAGTAAGATACTGATTTTGCTGTTTTTCTTCATAAGGAGCTATGCAACTTATGGAGAAACAACTAAAATATTTGGTTTCTGTTGTGTGTCATCACGTTAAGTTGAATTTGTTGCACTCACCTAAAATTGGTTTATGTCCGCTTAATTAATGGGATCAGAAAATGACTTTGTCGAACATGAAGTCTTGCCTTTGCTTGTCTGATGTTCTGTGCGAGTTAGAAAACTTAGCAATCTTGCCTTTTATCCCAGTCAAATTTATAGAAGAAATTTGTTTGTTCTACTAGAGTAATGCTATAAAAATACTCTGTTGCAAGATCATAGGGCTTTGGTGTAGTGGTAAGAGTGCAACGCGTGATGTGTGGGTTAGGCACACGGCACGAGTTCGAACCCTGCAGCAGACAAAAGCCCTGGTATTTACTTGGAGAAGGATAGAGGAGGGTCGTTATCCACCCAGTTTCGAACCATGAGTCTTTGGTCCTCGGGGATTTCTCTAATATAAAAAAAATACTGTCACTAGCTCTCCTTGAATTCAGATTTTCCAGCCACAGCAATAGCCTAAGTAAGAATTTATGTCAACTGAAATTATGGTTTGCCTATGTGTTGCAGAAGCAAATTTCTAAAAGTCATATGCAGATATCCTCCAACACTCTTCATCACATTGCATAATATAGATTCTAAACTTACATTTGAAAAAGGAAGGCGGAACACATAGTCGGCCCCCATAACTTGGCACGATTTTTCGTTAAGACACCTCATCTTTTGGTCATAACTATTGAACACCTCACGTTGCTCAAATTTTGCTATTAAACAGCCTTGCTAATGTGGCAGATCGCGTGTATCTCAGTTAAAAGTGTGCCCATGTTGCCAGAAAACATGAAGTTTGCTGAAAAAGATTTTCCGGCCATCTTTTGGTGACAAATTTTTTCCTCTTTTCTCCGCCAATGCGATCACCTCCTCACTCGTAGATCCAGCTTCAACCAGCACCTCCTCACTCGTAGATCCAGCTTCAACCAGCACCTCCTCCTATTCTTCTTCATAGATCCAGCCACCATCACAAACACCATCTCTGCTTCCTCAGATCCAGCTACGATCACCGCCACCTTCTCCCCTTCTTGTTCTCAAATCCGATCACCACCACCTATTCCCTCTCTTTCTTTTAAAGGCCAGCCACCACCAGTCTTCTCCTCGTTCTTCTGAAATCCGATGAGACAACCATCACTGATCTAACCACCAAATGCCACCGCCATAAATCTGGCCACCACTGAAGTTAGATTCAAACTAGCCAGTGAGCAGATAGACACTACTACTTCATGGAAGCGTGTCTCTTGAACAGCTCACTGACATGGCAAACCATGTTTTGCACTTACGCTTGAGTGCGTGAATAACTTAATTTAGGCCTTTTCTTTTTATTGTCCTCAGTTTCACTTTCCTCCTCCGTCAATATTCTCGATGTGGGCCGCACACTTCTATCCTTAATTTCTTTTACCGAAACTCAATCGTAAACCACCACGATGAATTGGCAGAACACTCTGCAGCCATGGAAAACCACCATCACTCTGTTCAGCTTTTGGGTGTATTCAAACCGTTTGCCATTCAAAATAGAGACAGACGAAACACTTTGCTTACAACCCATAAATAAGGTTTCTCTTTTCATTTCAATCTAAATTCATGGTGTTTCCTTTTCTATTGTTGTAGCAGTCTTCTTGTTTCTTCTTCTCACATAATCTATATCAAGGCTTAAGGTAGTTTAGGATTTTTCTTGGAACGCGTTGAATCGAACTTGGGTCTTTTCTAAATGAACCTCGAGTAAGCCAAAATTCCCAGGTCAAAAAAAGAATGGATTAATTTGATTACTACTCAATAGGCTTAAGGTGGTCCGGCTCTTTCCCGCACCCCACGCATAGCGGGAGCTTAGTGCAACGGGCTGCCCCTTTTACCCAATAGTCTTAAACTAAAAAAAGTTGAATTTCTGATTAGGAAATAGAGATTAACCGTTGAGGTGGGGGAATGGTGTGGAAATTGGAAATTTTACGAACGGAGTTGAAGAGGTGAAACTATGGCCCGGTAGAACGCTATTGATTTAGAAAGGGGGACGGTGGAGAAGACGATGAGGAAGAACCTAGGATGGGGTAAGGGGGTTCTAGTTTTGGACGAAGAAGCGGGGATGGGGAAGGTCTAGATGATAAAAAAGAACAAGTGGGGTTTTGGGATTTTCTCTTCTGTTTTTTCCTCAATTGTAATTTTCCAAAAATCAAAATTTGCAATTTTGAAAATGACAGGTGTCGATCACTGATTGGTTCATTTGACATGTCAACATCGAGTAAGTTTCATGCTGATGGTCTTATGGACACAAGTGTTCAAGAGGCACCTCCTCCAAGTAGAGGTGTCTATCTGGTCACTGGCTAAGTTTGAGTGTCTAACTTACAAAATGTGCCAAGTTGAAGGGGCTATCTACGTATTTAGCCTTTCCATTTCCTTTCTCATGCCCTAGTTTTTGGTGTAAGCAATCTAGGGTTTCCCCTTGAGCATTGCTAATAGCCGTATTAGCTTCTCTCGTAGCTCCCTTATACCATATGATATAAGGAAGAAAAAGAATGATCTGTAACATGTGAAAATTTGTTAGGTAGCTCATTTTCTTACTTTTCAGTTTTTAAGTCTTTAATGTAGTGTCCTCGATATACTTGTGTTCCGTTAATGAAAAGATAATGAACCTTCCTTAATTTGTACTGATCTACATGTTGGCGTGTGCTAATAGCTGAAGTGCTCTAAAATGGCTTGAAACATTAGTTGGAGTTTTGAAGAAACTGTTTTCTTGGAATAAGTGAATGAAAGAAGAGGGCATTAAAAGATGGGCTAAAGTTATATTTATTTTTTCCTTATCTTTTATCTGCATGAACCTGTTTAGAATCCATGATCTGGCTTATCTTTTGTAGGTTCTAATTCAGAAGCAAGTTTTCTCTGTCATTTATTTTTCAAGATTTTGATTATCATACTGGACATCAAAGATGTTCTCAGTGCTTTGATCTTCTGGGTATGTTTTTCAGGAGCAAACACCATATATCCAGCTTGCAATCCACGAGCAAGGTCAAACATCTGAATCAGGTTCTGATAGCGTAAAAATACCTAATGATGGATCTGATGACTGGGAAATTGATATCCGCCTGCTGAAATTTGAAAACAAAGTTGCATCTGGGTCATTTGGAGATCTGTATGATTCGACAATGCACATCTTGCTTTCTAGTTGAGTTTGTTTAGTCTGTAGATTTATACTGTGTCTTTTGCAGGTACAAAGGCACATACTGTAGCCAGGAAGTGGCTATAAAAGTTCTCAAGCCAGAACATTTGAATATGGATATGGTAAAAGAGTTCTCGCAGGAGGTCTTTATAATGAGGTGCGTCGTTCGTACTATCATGGTTGAGAATCCCTTTCAGGATAACCTCACTGTTGTTTGCATGTATCAGATAGAATCCTATCCATCCTTTTAAAGACTCTGTTTGAAGGATTGCTTTTTCTGCTGCTACTAGAGATAGCTGTACTCTGTTGAAAAATTTGCTCTCTACCACTAGAGAATTTTCTTGCAATATTTTACTCCCTCTGCCTAAGTCGATCTTGTTTCCTTTATACTGTGTTGAGTTACTAGGTATTTCTCCTATAAGTGGCATTAAGCTATTTATTTGTTCCTTGGTAGCATTAAGCTATTTAGATTAGAAAAAAACGTGTCATAAATAATTCAAGGGACTAAGCTTTCCCAAAAGCAGTCAAAGTCTTGGAAGTAGTAACAAACTTTAAAAAATATGGATTTGTGCATGTGGATTTGAATTATCATTATTGATAATTATGTTATTTCATTAGTGATAATTATGTTATCTTTCCAGCTTCCTATTTCCTGTTTCTTTCATCAGTTTTTGTACTCCCACTGCTTGAGATTTTATCTGGTTTGTTTACCTCTTTTAGGAAAATTCGGCACAAACATGTTGTCCAATTTATAGGGGCATGCACACGACCTCCAAACCTGTGCATCGTGACTGGTATATTTCAAGATTTTATGTATTTGAACTGAATTACTATGTTTGTTAATAGTCTGGAGAACTTTTTGTTCTCTGTTGATTAATGTTACATAGTGTTCACCAGAAGATACATTATTTGACTGCTTTATAAGGCATGCTTTATTTTTTTGCTAAATTTTTAATCTTCTGCTACTTGAATGGCAGCTTATTTCCATTACTTTTAGGTGTCTACCCTGCTTCACGTAATTGACTATGTGCTTTTTACAATTTTATTGATCAGAGTTCATGTCCAGAGGAAGCATCTATACTTTTTTGCACAAGCAAAGAGGTGCATTTAAGCTTCCTACTCTCCTAAAGGTTGCAGTTGATGTTTCTAAGGGAATGAGTTATCTGCACCAGAATAACATAATTCATCGGGATCTGAAGACTGCCAATCTTCTGATGGATGAACATGGAGTAAGTCCGAGCTGGATCTCAACTCTTTTTAAAAGCTTGTCCAGTTGTCGTAAAGTTTTTTTCTTTGGAGTCTAGGGTATTATTTCATTTGTTACTAAGCTATCTTTGGGCCAGTATATCCATTCTCATGCAAAATTTATGTGCAATTAAAACCTGTAGGGAAATCAAGGTCAATATGCATTTAGCCCGGCAAAATACAGGGGAAAACTGTGTGTCATATGATTAGGCTATGGGAGTATAAGAGTATATAACAAATATGGAGATTTGTACGACTTAAAAGTCCATCAATGTTTTCCAGTGCTTAGTGTCACGTCCTTAGTTGTTAACTAAGTGCACGTGCGGCACTTGACAACTCACTCACGATCTTGCACAACTTGCTCACGTTCTTGCTATGTCAAGTCAGCCTTACTACACTCAAGATCGCTAAGAGAATGGAAGAAAGAACACAAGAGAATTGTTAAAGGAGGCTTTGTATTAGAGATAACTTGAATTGTTTGCTTGATTGATGAATTACAAATGAATGACCCCCTTTATATACTAGTTTTCTAGGGGCTAGTGTGTAAATATTAATTATTACACAAGTCCCTGATATTTACAAGATAAGGGCTTTTTCTAGAATTCTTTACAAGCCTAGAAGATTCCAAGTACTTTCCTAGCAAATCCATAAGGATCTAGGTTCTTCCTAAAGAAATGTCCATACCTCTCTAGAATCTTCTCACAAATGCTAGCCTTCTTCCTATGTAAGCTTCCACATGACATTAATATATGTCAAATGGTGCCTATGTGGCATGATGACATGGTGGGTCATCACACTCTCCCCCACCTAATATTGCGACGACCGCGGCGCAATGCTGTTGCATAAACTCTTGGATCTTATCTTTGAATTGCCACAAGTCTTCATATCGTTCCCACGTGGCCTCCTCCGGTGATTGCCCTTTCCAATGGATGAGGAACATAGCGGTGGCTTTTTGCCCTTGTTTTCGCCTGGCCTGGTAATCTATGATAGCCTCAATCTCCCGATCATGCGAGGCGGTGATAGTCATTGGCGCTCGACTTGATTGGCCCCTACTCGGATCATCCTTATCTTCATGATATGGCTTAAGCATGCTAGCATGGAAGACAATGTAGATCTTAAGATACGATGGCATGTCAAGCTTGTATGAGATCTCGCCTACCTTGGCGACGATCTTAAATGGCCCCTCATACTTGCGAATCAAATTCTGATGCATGCCCCGTAGTGCTTTGAATTGTCTTGGGTTAAACTTCACCATGACCATGTCCCCAACTCTATAGTCCGTGGGACGTCGCTTACGGTCCGCAAACTTCTTCATCTTCTTAGCTGCCTTATCCAAGTAAGACTTAGCAGTGTCGAGCTGCTCCTCCCATCCTTTGGCCATATGATAAGCCCCTAAACTCTTTCCCTCGAACGCGGCTGGTAATGAATGTGGAGTTTGTGGTTGTTGGCCTGTGGCTAGCTCAAATGGTGTCCGCCCCGTGGACTCACTCCGCTGCAAGTTATAAGAGAATTGGGCAATGTCTAGGAGTCTTGCCCAATCTTTCTGATGCGTGCTTACATAATGCCTCAAGTAGCATTCCAGTAAAGCATTGACCCGTTCCGTTTGTCCATCCGTCTGTGGGTGAAAACTAGTAGAAAAGTGTAGTTCCGTGCCAAGTATGTCGAACAACTCTCTCCAAAAGTTCCCAGTGAAGCGGGGGTCTCGATCACTGATGATATGCCTTGGTAAGCCCCAATACTTTACCACGTTCTTAAAGAATAGCTTGGCGGCTTCCTTAGCTGTGCAACCCGGTGAGGCGGGCATGAAGGTGGCATATTTGGAAAATCTATCCACGACCACCATAATAGTACCATAACCATCGGACTTCGGTAGGCAAGTAATAAAGTCCATAGTCACGCTCTCCCATGGACGCTCTGCAACTGGTAGTGGCTCCAAAAGTCCTCCGGGCTGTTGTTGCTCCACCTTGTCCTGCTGACATACTAGACAAGTCTGCACATAACATTCTATATCATCTCGCATGCGTGGCCAATAGTAGATTGACTCAACTAAGGCCCTGGTGCGACGTTGGCCTGGATGACCAGCCCACATTGTATCATGACTCTCCCTTATGATCCGCCGTCTAATGTCTCCAAACTTAGGCACGTAGACCCGCCGACCTGTGGTAAGTAGTAGACCGTCTTCTATCCAAAACCGTCTCGTCTTGCCTTTGTTGGCTAACTCGATAAGCTGTTTGGCTGCTAGATCATGCTGCATGCCTTCTTTTATAGCCTCCCGAATATCCCATCTCGCTGAAGTGATTGCAGCAAGCTCGGCTTTCCGGCTCAAGGCATCGGCTACAATATTACCTTTTCCCGGCTTATACTCCAGCGCATAATCAAACTCGGCCAAGAAATCGTGCCACCTAGCCTGCTTTGGTGTGAGCTTCTTCTGTGTCTGAAAGTAGCTAGTAGCCACATTATCAGTCTTGACCACGAACCTCGACCCGAGCAGGTAATGTCTCCATGTACGAAGGCAATGCACAATGGCAGTCATTTCCTTCTCTTGCACCGTGTAACTTCGCTCCGTCTCATTTAACTTGCGACTCTCAAATGCTATGGGATGCTTATCCTGCATCAGGACACCCCCAATTGCGAAGTCTGAGGCATCTGTGTGCACCTCAAATGTCTTGGCAAAGTCAGGTAACGCCAAGACTGGCTCCTCTATTACAGCTGTCTTAAGGCCTTCAAACGCCTTTTGACAATGCTCCGTCCAAACCCATGGCTTGTTCTTCTTTAGTAACTCAGTTAATGGTGCGGCCTTTGTTGAGTATCCATTGATGAACCGACGATAGTAGTTAACAAGGCCAAGGAAGGATCTCAACTCAGTTACCTTTATGGGTGCCTCCCACTCCTGGATAACACGTACCTTAGCATCGTCCATGCATAGCTCGCCATTGCTAATGACATGGCCCAAGAAGTGCACCTTTGATTGCGCGAACTCACATTTCTCCCTCTTGATGTATAGCTCGTTCTCTCGCAAGACTTGGAAAACCTTCCTTAAGTGCTCCATGTGCTCCTCCAAGGTGTTGTTGTAGATGACTATGTCGTCTAGGTAGACTACCACGAACTGGTCAAGGTAGGGATGGAAGATCTTGTTCATAAGGGTGCAAAATGTGGCCGGTGCATTGGTTAAGCCGAAGGGCATCACCAACCACTCAAAAGTTCCATATCTCGTCACACATGCTGTCTTTGGCTCATCCCCTTCCGCAATGCGAACCTGGTAGTAGCCCTTTCGAAGATCCACCTTGGTAAAGTACTTGGCTTGCCCAAGTCTATCAAACAAGTCAGCAATGAGCGGGATCGGGTATTTATTCTTCACGGTGACCTTTTTAAGTGCTCGATAGTCTATGCACAAACGCAACGATCCATCCTTCTTCTTCTGGAACAATACTGGTGCGCCAAAAGGTGCCTTTGATGGGCGAATGTGACCAGCATCTAGCAGCTCCTTCAATTGTTTCCTAAGCTCCTCTAGCTCGGGAGGTGCCATACGATATGGGGTAAATGCGGGTGGCTTAGCCCCTGGCTCCAACTCAATCTTGTGATCCACCTCTCGCCTAGGCGGCAAGTGCTTAGGCAACTCCTAGGGCATGACATCTTTGTTCTCCTCAAGCAACTTCTCTATGCAAGACGGCAATGTTTCTTGAAAACTCTTGTTTTCCTCCAGACTTGTGATGGTTGCCACGAATGTCGGCTCCCCCTTCTTGATCCCCTTGACAACCTGCATAGCTGAGAGTTGTGCTTGGCTCTGTCCGTGTGGCGTAGTCATTGTAGGTACCATGCAAGCTCGTTCTCGCTCCATAACCAAGAGACGTTGGAGGTAGGGGTCGATTAAAGTATGACAATGTCTAAAGAACTCTTGCCCCAGTATGATGTCAAAGATATCCATAGCGGTTACGGTTAAAGTTTGTCATACCTTTCCAAGTTCCCAATTTGACACCAACTCCATTAGCTACCCCACGAGCATTCTGTATCTCGGCATTCACGGTCTTGACGCGAGAGTTGGTTGGAGCAAGCTTCAATTTCAGTCTCTTTGCGGCAGCCTCAGTCACGAAATTATGAGTTGCTCCAGTGTCCACCATTGCACGAGCGGGCTTGTTGTTGGTGAGATCCACGTACTGATTGCCATTCTCGGTAGGTTGGATAGCTTGCTTCGTGACAGCACCACATAATCCGATCATACCCAACTGTGCGGTTCCCGGACTCTCTCCTTGTGGCTGCTCCTTCCGCTCACGTACCATGGCACTGAGGCTCTTGAGGTCAGGACAATTCCTGAAGCCATGTGGCCCTCCGCATATATAGCATCCCTTCTTCTCGACCTGTGCCTTCTTCTCGGCGTAGCCCTGACGGCCACTCGACTTTTTGAAATCTTGAGTCTTGGAGTATTGTTGTTGTATCTCCTTGCCTTTGCCACGGTCTCCCCCACCTTTGACATTGTTAACCTTTGACTCCTTGCCATTGCCTTTGTCGTGCTTGTCATGTCTGAAGTCCATCAATGATTCGGCCTCCACTATGGCTTGGTCTATATTAGTGACTTGTCGGCGTTGCAACTCCTGCTTAGCCCAATTTTGCAACCCGTCCATGAAGTGGAACAACAAGTCATCATTGGTCAGGTTGGGGATTTGAAGCATAAGGGTAGTGAACTCCTTCACATAGTTACGTATGCTCCCTGTTTGCTTCAATTCCCTAAGCTTGCGCCTTGCCTCGTACAAGACATTGTTTGGAAAAAACTGTCGCTTGAACTCCATTTTGAACTGATCCCATGTGCTAATAGTACATAGACCCTTATCCACGTCAGCCATCTTCCTTCTCCACCAAAGCATGGCAGTCTCTGAGAGGTACAATACCACAGTGTTTATCTTGGCCTCGTCGTCCCTCACTTTGCCATGTCTGAAGTAGTTCTCCAAGTGCCAAAGGAAGTTTTCCACTTCTTGTGCATCACGAACACCTTTGAACACCGGGGGTTTGGGAGCCTCGATCTTGGCCTCCCTCGTCACCATAACATTGCTGGCTATCTCGGTCACGCCAGCATTGACATGCTCCTCGAGTGACTCTATCTTTGCCTTCATAGCATCGATAGTACTCAAAGCCTCCATGAGTCTGCACTCTAAGGCAGTGATGATTTGCCTTAGTTCCATCTCAGTCTGTGTACGTCCCTCCAAGTCATTTCGGATTCTCTCAATCTCTTCAAGAGTGTGCCCCTCAAGAACATTAAGGGTGCCTTCCACCTTCCCCAAACGTTGGCCAAAGATCTCCACGGCGTCCATCCCCGCGTTCATCTTTATCACCCACTCTTTACCGAGCGAGACGTCCTCTGGAAGGACCTCCACTTCATCCTCGCTCGCCTCAGTGGTAGATGGTTCTTGGGATGTAAGCCCTTCATTTGACACAACCTCAGCTGGCACCTCCTGGCTCTTGTTGGTGGCGTTCCTCCTTTTGCTACGACCAATCTTGCCAGCAGCATCCTGGATGATGTTGGCTTGGGTGTCGGCAGCGTTAATTTCTTCGTCGTTCGCCATTCCCTTAGTTGAAACCTTCGCTCTGATACCACGTTGTCACGTCCTTAGTTGTTAACTAAGTACACGTGCGGCACTTGACAACTCACTCACGATCTTGCACAACTTGCTCACGTTCTTGCTATGTCAAGTCAGCCTTACTACACTCAAGATCGCTAAGAGAATGGAAGAAAGAACACAAGAGAATTGTTAAAGGAGGCTTTGTATTAGAGATAACTTGAATTGTTTGCTTGACTGATGAATTACAAATGAATGACCCCCTTTATATACTAGTTTCCTAGGGGCTAGTGTGTAAATATTAATTATTACACAAGTCCCTGATATTTACAAGATAAGGGCTTTTTCTAGAATTCTCTACAAGCCTAGAAGATTCCAAGGACTTTCCTAGCAAATCCATAAGGATCTAGGTTCTTCCTAAGGAAATGTCCATACCTCTCTAGAATCTTCTCACAAATGCTAGCCTTCTTCTTATGTAAGCTTCCACATGACATTAATATATGTCAAATGGTGCCTATGTGGCATGATGACATGGTGGGTCATCACATTAGGACCCTTTTAGTAGGCTATTTCTATTCTGAAATGCCAGATTGATGTGGATGAAAACCTCTAAAAACTATTTGATGTTAAATTAAAGAATCAAAATTTGTGTATTTGAATCTTTAGAAGAAATACCAAATAAAGATGACGGGAAAGTTAAATCGCAAGGTCCACTTATTCATAGAGTCCTAAAAAAATATTCAGTGAGTAATAGTAGCAGCATTAAAGCTTGATTGGTGGCAATTTAAGTTGATTCATATTGTGAAAGATGTGAATCTGCGAATAGCACATTGACTTAACCTTCTTATTAATGTCTACATCACCATTTTTTGCATTCCAAGGAAATCTATTGATGAACTTTGATAAAAAAAAAAAAAAAAAAAAAACAGCAACACCTATAAATTGTTGCTGATAAGAGTTGCCTTTTGCGTAATTGCTTTGTTCACAGAATGTTCGCTCTGACTTTAAGATCCATCCTCTACTGAACAGGTTGTTAAGGTTGGTGATTTTGGGGTTGCGAGAGTGCAGGTTCAAACTGGGGTGATGACTGCAGAAACTGGAACATATAGATGGATGGCTCCTGAGGTGCAGAGATCTTAATTTAATTTTATGCAGTACTTAATTACAACATCCTCGATTCAGTTGAAACTAATGATTCCAATTCTTTGGTTTTCTTGCTGACAAGATGCATGATTGCTCCACCAATTATGCTTTTATCCTCGTGCTTAGATTTGTTGCCACTATAAAATAAGTGTAATGGTCCCCTTCAAGCTGATAGGACTTTTACTTTGAAACGCCTCAGGCTTCTTTGCTTCAAGCATGAAGAGCTTTTAATATGTTGCTCTCTGAATTTTGCATTTTATCCTTAGATTTCGTTTCCACACTCTGTGAAGTCTGGTTGTCATCTATATGCAGTGCTTGGGACTTGTGTTCTTCTTTTCTATGATGGTGGTGTCGGGGCCAGCTTGTCCGCACCTTGATTAGTTCCAGCATATACCTATTATCTCCCACTAGTACAGGTACCGGGTAACGCTATCTACCAAGGCTTAGACGGATCGGAAGAAATAACCTAATGTTTTCGTCTCCACCGGGATTTGAACTCAAGACCTCATGGTGCCTTTGGACTTGTGTTCATTTGCTGCACCCTGCTGCATCTTGGACGCTTTAAGCACAAGGTGCTTTTGATAACCTTGTAATAGGTTATTTTACTTAGGTTGCCATCGGTAATATGCATCGCAGGATTCCGTGTACGGTTTACCATGCAGATAGATCGGGTTTCTGCAATATTAAGCATTTAAATGTGAACTCTTGGTTTAATGGTTTTTGCTTCTCTTCCCTTTAATACTACAGTATTCTCTTGTGTCATCCCAGTCCAACATTCTATTCAGCAAAGAGTTTGGCCCAATTTTGTGCTTAACCATCCTGCAGCATCCAAGTTTCATGCTTAAAATGGTTTTTATTCGTTGAAGGTAATTGAACACAAACCATACGACCACAAGGCCGATGTTTTCAGCTTTGGTATAGTGCTGTGGGAACTTCTGACTGGAGAAGTAAGTTTCGCATTCTTTTTTTTTTGAGCAAGTTTTGCTTTGCATCTATTTATGTTCACATGTTAGTTCTTTAACACCAAACTAACTTTCATGTCTTGCGACGGAGCAGATTCCATATGCGTACTTAACACCATTACAAGCAGCAATAGGTGTGGTGCAACAGGTAGCATACAGTTCATTGACGTCTCTAGTACTAGTGATATATTTCCCATTAACTAACACTCACATTTGGTTTCTCATTGTTATCAGGGTCTACGGCCAACAATTCCTAAGGACACTCATCCAAAGCTTGCTGAACTTCTTGAGAAATGCTGGCAGCAAGACCCAACTCAAAGACCTGATTTCTCGGAGATTTTGGATATGCTGCAGCATCTAACTAGGGAGGTTGGGCATTTGCATAATATAAGCTTCATTTTGTTAAGGCTTTTTCATTCCTTTGAACCTGGTTTTTCTATGCTTGAAAAACAGGTCGGAGGTGATGGAGAGGACAAACAGAAGGACAAATCAATTGGTAGCTTTTTCTCAGCTCTTAGAAAGGGCCATCACTGAGATTTTGTTGAAGAGAGGAAGGTGCTTGGCCTTCTGCTTTTGTTTTGGTGTACCGATTCTCAGATCCGATTAGTTTTTGAAAATCATGGTTTTTATCCAATGTTGCTTGGCATTCATTTACTATTCCTAATTTAGTGAGGGGCGCAAGCTGGTGAGGAAAGCTTTAGCAACTCTGTACAGAATTCCTGTGAATTCGCAAATTCTGATTGCTAATCCTTTTTGTACGTTTCTTATTGAGAATTTCTCTCTTTTCAACTTGTTCTAGGCACCATCATTGTTTCTGAATTGATGCTTTTGAAGCTAACCAAGATGTCTACCAATGCCGCCTCAGATTACAGGAATTGTAAAGAAATGGTAAAATATATAGCTTTTCATCCAAGACGTGTTTACACGTTCTATCGCACAGATTTTCTTAGTGAGTTTTGTATTCGATTGACTTGGAAAAGATCTCCTGATATAAAATAGAGGTTCCAACAGGAGTAAATCGTCATCGGAGCTTCTGTAAATAGTCAAAAAATGACGCTATTATGGAATAGAAGACATTTTTTTAAAGTATGAAAATGCTACCCAATATTTTTGTATGAAAATGATTGCATCTACTGTCCTGCCATATTTTGGATGCAAAAGTCCAGACTGGCATGGCTGAAGCTGAAAGAATGAGGATAATTACGCGAAATCATTTTACTGAACTGCTAAAATGAACAGTAGAAAGAACTTCACTGAGAAGATATTTTATCTATGGTGTTAAAGGAGTGATCATTGAGTACTATGAGAAATTATATCAAGAGGAGCTGATTGCAATAAATTTTAGAACGTCCAGTTCAGTTGGATAGGGATAACCAGAGAATGATGAAAAATAGGAAGCTGTTAGAATGTCCAGTTCAGTACTGTCTCAACGTTGTTTGGGATGGCATTGAACTTCTTTTATGATCAGCAACAATTTGAGAAAAGTTGAACGCCTCTTATCATTTTTTTGATCCCTATAAAGAGGGGGGAAGTGACATTATAAGAGCAGAATACCTAGAACTTGGAATCGTTTATTCGGTGCACGTTTATACCATTCGTAATACTAATGTATCATCCCCTTGCCCTTGGACTTGGCTATTTGAAGCTATGCCATGATTAGCTCACAATGTATAGACACCTCCCCATTGAATTGTGCCTCAAAAGTAAAAAGTTGTGGTTCATGGAGTCTAGGTTATTGATATGAAAAGGGACCAAATAAATACTCCAGTAAAGCTTTGGTAGGAAAAGAGGGGATAAAAAGCATAAGTTAGAAAAACAAATCTAGTAGAAGAAATATGCAGTTCCTCTTACCCTAATTTGGACCTAGAATCCTTAACCAACAATTTCATTTTGTGGAGACTTTCAGCAGTGATACACAAGTAGAAGAAATTTATATTTTCTTACACACCTATATGTATATAGTATATGCTTTACAAAATAATTCATGTACGTGGTCAGATCTGAATAGTAACATTCTCCGGAAGCTTACCAGAATTCACAACTAAATAATAATCATAAGTCCTCTCTTCAACATTGAAGACGTGCAAATACACGAAAACAGCACATACAACTTTACAAAATCTTTGTTAGTTGAACAGCAAGTTCTGAAGAATAAGAGATTGAACTCATGTTCAGGCATTCCGTACTCCCTCCATCCTATCGGATTGCCCTACTTATTTTTCGATGGTTAGATTAATTAGTTCGTTTGACCAGCTTTTAAGTGCGACCAAATTTTTTTAAAAAAAGTAATTTTTGTCCTGAAAAAAGCAATTGATCAACGAAAATTAATTCGTCCTCAAACAACATTTTGAAACTAGTTACTTATAATATACACCACAAAATCCCAAACTTTCACATCCTGAAATCTTGAAAAGTATATTCATAAGAAAAAAATATGCATATATTTTTCTTTATAGAGAAGCAAAAAAGCGTATTGTCCTTAAGATGGAGGGAGTACTAAGGTTAAACTCCCCACGATTCCGGAATCAAATCCATATATTAGCCGAATTGTTATAATAAGTACAAAATCTTGTGTACGCCACGAGATGAGGGAGATACTGAAGAAGATAGTATATGAATTATCGACGATTGTCGCACTTGCTGAGGAGTTGACGAGCTCGGACAGTTACTTGCAGGCGTGCAAGGGCGTGCATGCAATGAAGAGCTATTCTAGCCTGTCTTCTCACACATGCCCCACGTACCACAGCTTGAAGCCTCACAAGGCTTTTCAGTGCCTTAAACGCCCGTCTCGCCTATAAATTTTTCATTGCCAGAATCAAGAACATATGTATTAATGGCAAATGATAATGTCAAAAGGACAATTAAGAGGATGGTTAAGTACAACTTACAAGATGACCCCTAAAGTGAGATTGGATAGTAATAGCAGCCATATCCTCTTTAGACAGAAAATAAGTGCGGCCATTGTGCTTTGTAGATTGCCCATTTGCACTGCTTGTCCTAGTTGTAATTGTGTTATTATGAAGAACAATGATAGTTTTATGTGGAGGAGATGACCTGAATAGTTTCTTACGGACACTGCCAAACCAATTCTTCTTGGACATCCTCATGTTTGATAATGTTAGCTTCTAGTTTTGGTAGAGGTTATGAATGGATAGATTTTTATTATGTGTGTTATTCATTTTGTAAAATAAGGAAACGTGGCCAACATGTTTGTTGGGAAATAAGAGAATGGGGCAATGGGTCTACTTAGAACGTGGCAAGATGAAATTGATTTTGTGTAACTTTTAAGTATTTCAAAAGACCATTCCAGCACTAGGGACCACTGATGTTAGGACATGGCCGCCCTAGGTAGAGTACTTGGAATACCAAACAATATTAGATCAAAGTCAGAGGAAAATTTAAAATTAAATGGTACTATAAGATTATTTTCCCTATTTGTATAATTTAACATGCATATAATAGCGAGTTGATTGTTACTTTTGTTAAGTTACTAATTAATATTTACCATATGCTTTTCCTGTAATTATTTCATTTCCTAAATAAGCTGATTGTGTGAACATCAGGGTCGAAGAAGACGTGTAAGACACCGAGGGGCCGGGGCTTCTTTATTTAGCTCCCGGTTGGCCATAAATTTTGGCTATTTTTAAAATTAAAAAAAAATATTGAAAACATTGTTTTGTTCATGGAATATGATCAGGTTTTTTGAAAAAAAAATTCAAGTTCCCAAAATCTGATTTAGGGGTGAAAAAAAATTTTCCACCCAAAACTTTAACTTTTTTTCAAATAAAATGTATGTCCAAATACAACTTCAACTTCTAAAAATAATTTTTTAACACAATTTTAAAAATTTCTTTTTAAAGTTCCAACTAAATCTAGCTTAATACATTCTAACTTTAATCAATTTAAAAAGATTCAACTTGTATAGTACTGGTTGGGGTCCAGATCCTTTACATTCAAACCAACGCTATTCCCTAGAAGTTGGCTGGTCAATTTTTATGTGGTTTTTCTAGATCGCCCTGCATTGCTCTACCAATGTATTTTAATAATATTACCCTCAAGTTGTTTTCCGTTATGATTCGTTAATGTCAGAATGAGATTATTGAGTTTCCTTTGTGTGTTCTATTGGATAGCCCAAGCTATTTGTACCTACCATCTTATATATCTTTGCTTTCAAGCAGAGCAAAGTTGTAAAATAAAGCTGCTTGTCAGTTTTCCTTTGTTTATAATCGGAAGGACTACAAGTGCATATATTATTCTTTGGCCCAAAAAATTAGATCTTGGTTCAACTAATTAAATTTATATAAATGAGGGTTAATTTTAGCTAACAATAATATCTCAAAGATGGAGTTTTCAAAAGTGTAATAAGTACCACATAAATATGTTTTGACAACGTTGGCAGCATACAATCAATATTCTAGTTCTAGAAACTAAAGGCAATAATGTAGAATATTAATGAATAATAATAAATGATATTTAAGTAAATAGAACGAATGAGTCACCCAAAAAGGATGCAACCAATGAATGTTCTTTCTGATAAAGATAGTGATGGACAATCCTTTGAATATATGAGTTATTCTTGGATCTAGTGGAAAAGTGTAGACCAGAATCTTTAGTAAAAATATGATGTTTGTATGCATGCAATGGAATCTGATTCTCTCTTTGAAGTCAAAGTATTTTTATAAAATAAATATCACATGTCCCATATCACTATGTCTCTTTCTATTTATAGGGAATTTGTTCCTAAAAACTCTAATAGTACAAATGCGAAGAATATCCACTAGAATATTCTCCTTTTAAGTCTTATCTTAACACTAGCCATTATAACTCGATCAAAAGGTGCTCGGCCTCGATGACATCTCTTCAACTTTGATCTTGAAGACTCTTCAACCACTACCTTTGTTGATAATCAAATTACTTCGATACGTAGTGCCCTGGGAATGCTTTACTAATACCCTTTCGATTAAAGATGGATTTTGACCAGTACAATTATATCAGTCCCTCTTTTCCAAAAAAAAAAATCATTTTTTTCTTCTTTAGTTTTAATTTGACTAACTCAATGATAAATCGAAGACAGACTAATCCATCTTTGGAATTAGATATTCAATAACAATAAGAAAGAGCAGTACAAGTTGCAATTTCTTACTACATATCAAAATAAGGAAAATTGTATTTAAAATTCTAGTGTAATATTAATATTCTCAAAGCAAACATGACAACCAGGGCAAGTCAGCAGATGAGAGCCTTTTCAGATTTATTCCATCAGAATGAGGAGAACATTTACACATCTTGCTTGCAATTTATTTATTTATTTGGGTAATTCAGTAATCTTATCAGATTCACCACATAGGATATCGCCTAAAAATTACTGTACAAGTATTTTCTTCCAGCATTTTGATGTGCTTAAGGGAATTGACTTCGTTACGTTGACTAGTGTTCATAGTAATTAAGATGGTGTTATTGCGCTTATTAATGTTGTACATCAAGAGTCTGTCGGAAGACCATTCTCTGTCCAAGCAGCATATCCTCCAGCAATGTCAGTCACCCCAGTAAATCCCTGCAAAATAATTGGCGCACAACAATCAGTATGCCTACATATATAGAATTTTATGTCGACATATTATCACAACTCAATTTTGTGTGTGGATCTCAATTTGTATGTTGATTTAGGTACTTCTTGTCCCGAGTTGTTATCTATTTTGAATTATTTTCAACTAGGAGCCATTTATTGTACACATAAGTATTAATTTTTATAAGTATAAATGTACAAAAAAAAAATTGCTATCTTTTAGCATTAATTAATAATGAAATTGACCATATTAACCTTACTCCAAGGACAACCTTGGAAAAAAAAGAAATTAATTGCTTCTTGATATTTGAAAAAATCAAATATTGTGAATCATAAAAAAGGGAGCTAAAAAGATCAATTAAGAGCAATCAGCATTTGTACATATAATTTTCAATTTTCACTTGAAAATGCATTTTGTAATTTTTCGAAAATTTTAAAAACTCCAAAAAACTATTTTTTAAAATTTTCATTCAGATCCCTCACAAAACTTCAAAAACAACCCAAAATTTTATTCATGTCCAAACACAACTCTAATTTTCAAATACCATTTTCATTTGAAAATCTTTTTCCACCTTTTTTTGAAATTTTATAACTATTATATTATGTCCAAATGCCCACTAAATATTTGTGAATTTTTTTGGCTATGTCTAGGCCACTGCATAGATAAACTGATTTACTAGTATTTCTAATTTTCTCTTTTTCAAGTATCGGAGTATGTAAAAGGGACTTACAGCAGCAAGAAGATCAGTCGCAGCCATAAATGATCTCTTCCCCAACTGGCACCCCTATACAATGCAAAGTCAAACCAAAGATATTAATATGCAAAAGCAAATTGATAAATCATTAACTCATGAAATTAAAGCTCATTAACATCATATAGCTTTGTGGACTTACAACTATAATTTCATCATCCTTCCCGAAATGTTTTAACACTTGTTCCAAGAAGTTGGGGTTCTTTGTCATACCTGCACAAGTATACAGAGTTAAGTAATTAAACTGATTGAACATATATTCTTGAAATAATGAAATATTTCCAAGGGATGAGTGCGATTAAAAGTTTAAATTTGTGGTACTCAAAAAAGGGGGAGTATTGATTATAAATGACCGAACCTGAGCCAATTCTAAACATGTAGGGAATGTTTATGGCCCCAGTAGCATGACCATCACTAAACTCTTCAGCAGTTCTGCACAAAATAAGGTTAAAGATTGAACCTTTCATACTAAAATAGCTCAATTTGTTAGGCAAATATAATTCATTGAAGTAAATTGGCACAGTAGTGTACGTACCTGACATCTAAATAACGATGGCCAGCTTGAAGTAATTCAAGTGCAACACGAACTGGAACTGAAGTAGGAACAGTTGAGACCTGCACTTTCTCTCCCACTGTTGCCATCCAACTGCACAGTAATTATCGAATACCCACTACTCCATCAGTCATTTTGAACTCAAAAATTAATCTTAGTATAAAAAAGAGAATTAATTAATTAATTTACTCAATTCGAACCAACCTAAAGCCTGGAGTTCTATTGCTATTGCCAAAGTTACGTCTCTTTTGAGGCTGAAATTGAGACCTCGCCATTGGAATCAATGTCACTGATGATATATTCCCATATGTCAAATTCTTGGGAACATGGCAGTCACCAAGTGAAAATGAGGTGGAGGGAAGGGAAAGAATTCTCATGATTGCAATTCTAATTTGTGATTTAAATTCAATAGAATAGAATGTGTGAGATTCTGAAAAGATGATCAGCTCTTTCTTGAATTGAGTTAATGATGAGAATTGAAATGGAGAGGGATATTTAAGGAAGAAGCCAAGGGATGGAGTAGACTAGTGTAAGCAACATGGCCACGAGAGGAGAGGAGGATCCAGAATTTGAGGCTTATGGGTTTTTCTCATCATTTTAGATTAATATGCAATAATAATTGGGTTCACAATCAGATACTTATCAATATTCAGTGAATTTCTTAATATAAATACAGAATTTATGCAAGAATTATTGAGTTTCCGGAAACGCGTAGCCTATGCATTAGGTCTGTCTCTGATGGCCACATGGGTGGTAAGTCATTGAATAGATAGACACGTAAAGGAAATAGAGCATGGACTGGATTGAGAATTTGGGATAACTCCCATATTATTAGACAGTGACTTGGATTACCTGTGGTTGGATAAGTTCCAAATGGACCTACCTTTTCCCATCTAACGCCTTACCCTTCTATTATCCACTCGCACACTTTTCAATGCCCTCTCACCCATTACAAGTTTTTATGATCCTATATGACTATGGAGATTTTTATTTTTCGATAATTAATAATTGAAGTTCAACGGCTTTAATTAATTTACATTCGTATCATGTATAATCTAATTAGAAAAAAAAGATTATTATAAGTATTTTATTTTTAAAATTTTAAACTTGAGATCCCTAGTTAAAAGTGAAAAATTTCATGCATTTAATCACCTTCTTTGATGGTAATGAATATTGAGTTACATATAAGCTATTACATTACGTGTTTCAAGCCTCTATTGTAATTAAGAAAACAAATACGAAGATAAAAGCTTATAACAAATAAATCGAACATGATGATAAAACTTACTAGCGAATTAATTTCTATTGCAGTTGTAAGTTATTAGATGATACTTATCAAAGAGCTTCAAAGAAGTAAAAGAATTGACTATTTTTTCCTTTTCTACGAAGAAGAATAAAAAACTGATGGTCGGGTAAATGAATATCCAGTGCCTGAGTCAATCTCATGAATATATAGTCTTTAATTATTAGGGAAATATTATTCCAAAAAGTGGTATGTATTTGTTATGTATGTAGGTTGGATGATTCTTGGTCCAAGGTTATAGGTTTTGGCCATGCAAAGTAATGCCACCACCCCCAATATCCTGGTGTTGACTCTCCACAAATTGTTGTGGTATTAAATACTAATACTAGCTTAATCCCACATTTTATTGTCAAAATAGCACGGTATAGCCAGTTTTCGGACTGGTCATTCAAAACTAGTCACCGTTTACGAAGTCAATGAAAAATAGTCATTATTTTGCTGCAACAGAGATCGGTCCCGCATAATATACAGGAGTTCGGTGCATCTGTGTACGAACTCCAACATATTATGCTGGACCGGTATACTTTGCTGACTCATGTATAATATACGGGAGATTGGAGCACCGGTGCTCCAAACTCTAGTATATTATACTGGACATTTATACTTGCGGGAACTCCAGTATATTATGCTCGAGTTCTAGTGTACTTATGCTGGAACTCCAACATATTATGCTGGAGTTCCAGCATAATTATCCTGGAACTCCCGTATAATATGCTGGAGTTCAAGCATACTTATGCTGGAACTCCAGTATAATATACGGGCGTATTTTCCGGGTTTTGAACAATGTTTTTGCTCAGATTTATCTTTACATGAAAAGTGGCTAAATTTCGATTACTTTTGAAACTGGGCTATTTTTGAATGACCAGTTGTAAATCTGGCTATTTTTAAATTTCTCCCCATTTTATTGTAGGTTACAACTCCATTAATAGTTAACTCAGTTTTCATACAATTCAAATTCAATTAATTGGTCATATTTATCAACGCTTCTCTTCCTTTAACTAAATGGACTTAGCACAACTAGCCCACAGCATCTACAAGAAACATTTCTACTCAAAACGAAAGATAGGATAACGCTAATAAAACTTTGGTCTGGACTTGGTGGGGTGCGCCAGGCCCGTGCAGTCTTGTTAAATATTAGGGAAATATTTATTCCAAAAAGTGGGGTATGTATTAAGGAATTTTTACCCCTATAGCTAAGGTTAATACCTTATTTATTTTAAATAAATATCCTTTTAAAAAATTATATTCCATAGCTACCTTTTGATTTTTATACCCAAATATCTATTTATGGTTACCCCCTACCCTTAAGCTATAAAATATTTTTTGTATTACTAGTCTTAGAATACGCGTGTTGCGCATGTGCCTAGTCTCGATATTAGAATTTATGTTTAAGTTATAAAATAAAATTCAAAAAAAAATTACGTTCTAAAATGATCAATTATTAGTTTTATTTAGTTATTCAATAAAGGTTGAAACTTTATCCCATAAAAGTACTAAATTATCTCAATCAATATGTAACTTAAAATGAATTCCAATTTTATAATTCAATTTAAGTTTCACAAGTTGCCATATTTCTTTTAAGTTTCAGCAAGATCACATAACTTTTGAAGATTTAAAGTTTTTAAAGTAAAGCTATTTTTAAAGAACTTTGATTCCGTAAAAGATTTAATATCCCAATAAAAAACTACATTTTATCCTCTTTTTGATATTTCTTCGGCAATAGTCTTGAATCATGTATGAACTCGAAGTAGTAAAATCATTAGTCACATAGCTATCGGAAAATAAGCGAAAGATTTTATTCACATTCTGTTATAAGTCAGAGTACGTGGAGAAGAGTACGTGGAGAATTCGCATTCCATTATCCTATTAATTGAATAATGAAGATTTTAAAAATAAATTATAAATTTATATAGTTTAAACAAAGAAAGAATTTATATAAAGCAAAATCTTAATTGATTTTAGCGTATTAAATATTATTAGTTCTTACTTAGTTCAAATAATTAAAAACCCAATAACTAAAATTTTGGTTAATTATAAATTCTTATAATTTTAAGAAAAATAATTTTTTGTCTAATATAAAATCTATTAAAAGCTGTTAAAAACGGAGTAAAAGGTCCAATAAAAGCATAAAAAATAGTAGAAGAAATAACTTGACAAAAAATTGAAGCATACACTCTAATGCAAAAAGGCAACTATGCAATCAAGATTCACAATCAAGAACATCAAAATAAAGATATATGGGTTGAATACATGCATGCAAAATTCAAGTACTAATGTGTTAAAGCAAAATTCAACTACTAATACAAATATATGTGCAATATTCAACTACTAATATTAAATAAAAAAATAAAAAATAAAAAAAAACTTACTCAAGAAAAGAGAATATGGAAGCCTTAATTTTGTAGTTGCTGCTTCAACAAGGCAAAGTTTCATAATAATGAAAAGGTGTAATTATAACTTCTTTTATAGAAGTACCTGTGTATATAATTGTTTAAAAATTTATTCAACAGACTCTAATAAAAGAAATTCAGAAATAGCTCGTTTTCACCTAATATATTTTATAAAGAATTAGTGTCAAACGTTTATACCAAACTTTCCTAGTATGTGTATATGAAATGTGAATTCGTTAAAATTTTGTTTATTAAAAAAACTTTCCGAGTGTGAAAATTTTAATACTTCTAAATTTGAATATAGTTGAAAGTATCGAAAATTTCGTGGTGTATGTGAATTAGTGAAAATTTTATTAACTAAAAAGAACCGAAACCTTCCTATTGTGTGCGAATGAAATAAAATTTTATTAACTAAAAAAAGATCCTCCTAGCGTTATAAGGAAAATTTTAATAATATGCCTAAATATTAATGGAGTTGGACGGAAAATTTCCTATTATGTCGTGACCGATAATCTTTCCTACAATATGTGCTTGAAATTCTAGAACCAAAAAGAATTGAAGATCCATATTATAAATATTAAAGGAGTAATTAAATGACAATTTCTATATAGCAGGAAATTAATTAAATGATTATTTCTAAAGAGTAGGGAATATTTAAATGAGTATTCTTAAATATTAAGAAAATAGTAAAATGACTATTTTGTCAAGTGTGAACTCTATTTTAAAAGAATAAAAAAGGCGAACGAGGGCCTTCATGCTTTTAATATAACTAGTGTTAGTGTACGCGCGTTGCGCGTGTACCTTATTTCCATGATTAATTTTTTTTAAAAAAAATTATATGAGTATTATTTTATATTTCTAACTCAATAAAGGAGAAATTTCTGTCTTATAGAAGTCCTCAATCATAATCCAACATATTCCAAACTTTCTTCTTCTTTTTTTAGTTCAATTTCACAAGTTATCATACTTCCTTTTAGTTTGAACAAGAACGCAATCTTAGAGATTTAAGAGTTTTATGGAAATATCTTTGAAAAGAAATTCTCAAATTCATTCTAGAAGGCAGAAACATGTTTAATTATACTTTTATTAGGATTTTTCAAAGTTTATCGGATAACACAATTGAAAGATTAAATATTATGTCTTTTCAATTTATTTCCCCTCAATTATTTCAATATTTATTCATGTAATGAGGTTTAGTTACTAAGAAAAAATGTTAAAGGAATTTATCATTTATATAACTTTGCGGAATGTGCGTGGGCAAAGAAAGCATTCCTAAAACATGAAAATTTAATAAGACAAACAAATTATTCAAACATAATCACTTCTCTGATTTAATAAGTTATGAAAAATTATTGAATTCATTGATATTTAAAGTTCCCATCATACTTTGCATGTGGAATATGTATGTACAAGTTTTATAAGGAAAGAAAATAAAGTAGAAGAGTTTCACGATTCTTTTGTCGAGAAAAGATATTAAATAGATAAAATCTCATTTTATACCCATTAAATCCAAACTATTTTTCCTTTAATGCTCATGCCCAAACTATTTACTATTCCTACCCATAGGCCCAAATTAATTACCTGCTAATTTTTCAACCGCAACCTACAAATAAAAGCTGAGCTAGAAAATCATCAAACTTTTCTTTGGATTTTCTTCTTTTCTCTATTATCTTATCCAGCAACCTCATAATTTTTTTTCTGGCATGCAATTAAATATTTAAGGGCTTTAGTTGTTGAGTACGAACTTTAATGAAATAGTTTCCGCAAACAAGGAATCTTGGAAGAGAACCTCAAGTTGTGAATTAGAGATTCAAACTCCAAAAGAATATCCTTAGTTTTGTGTGGCAGTAATAATATTTGTGGATATGGCATTTACAGAAGTTTCTGGTCATTTACGTCTCTGGTCCCATGCTAATATCATCCTTTGAGAATCTTTCCATTATCCACCATTGTTGGGCTTGAAGCTCAATTTTATTTTTGAAGATTTCTTGTTTGATTCAAAGTGGGTGCTGTTAAATATTGCTTATAGTACCTTCTGGAAGTTCATACTGAAATTGGATAGCATTTGGAGCTGATTTGAGGTGATTGAGATCGAAATTTTCAGTTGAAAATCGAAGAAGAACACGGCTACAGTATACCGCTACGGTATACAATATGATGTAGGAGTATATAGTTATACTGCAACAGTACACTATTATAGTTTACAAAACAGTATACTGCTACAGTATACTAATATACTATAGGAGTATATAGTTATACTGCAACAGTATACTATTATAGTATACAATATATTGTTATGGTATACTGTAATAATATGCAAGATACTATAACAATATGTTGTAATAGTATACAATATACTATAATAGTATACTTATTACCCGTAAATTCACTTGCCTTTTTCCTTTTAATTTGTTTTAAGCTTTTACTCAGCGTGAGGGGAAAATTGAAAATGCAAAAAAAAAAAATATAATATGCTATATAACGTAATGGTATACTCTTACAATTAGATCCTTTTAGAATTTTTTAAACTTTTTATTGACAACTGATATTATTTTAGTTTAATAATTGAATTAAAAAAAAAATTAACTCTTTGCGTACAATTGTATACCTTATTGGTATAGTTATATACTATATTGGTATCATATGTTAGTTAATATTTATTTGGCTGTATTAGCTACATTTAATTGGTACACAATTTGATTTTTATTTAGTAATAATATAAAAAAAGAATAATAAAAAATAGTGAAAACAATAAATGAAATTAGATTATGAAGAGAAAAAGAATATAAAAAAAAGAAGTTAAATGAAATTAGAAAAGGAAAAAAAGAAAAAAAATAAGAAGAAAACGAGAAAAATAAAAAAGAGAAAAGAAAAAAAATAAAAAATAAAAGAAAAGAAGCATAGAAATAAAAAAGAATTGGAGAATAAAGAAAAAATTCCCCACAAAACCTACTATGGGTAGGAAATGTAATTAGTTTATGGGTAGAAAACAAATGGGTAGACAAGGGTAAATAGTTTTGTTTTTGTGGGTAATTGTGTCAAAACCCCTATTAAATATTCCAATCTCAAAGAAGGAGTTATAATTATTTTACAGCATTTAATTATGGAAAGAATTAATATAAGTCACTAATTTTAACTTCCTGAACATTAGGAATGTTTAACTAAGAAAAAATTTAACACTCTAAATTTTAGTTAATTTTAAAGTTCTAAATATTTAAAAAATATAATATGAGTGTTATATTTAAGGTAAACTTTATTTTTAAGTTGTAAAAAAGTGATCAACATTTTATATAGAGATTTCATATTTTTACTGACTTATAATTGGATTAGAGTTGTTATTCCTTCTACGGTTCTACCTTACACCATATCGTTCTAAGCTCCTTCATAGTCAAATAATTGTTATTCCTTCTAACTTCCGTTGTTAACAAAAACTTTTTAATATAATATAGATTTTAAGTTCCTCTTCAACTTTTCCTATTGCAAAAAGTAAATGATTAGTTAAAAAACTTGGGGTAATAAGGAAGAATAGAAGCACATGAACTTAGTATGAAGTAATAAAGGAAGAGAACGAATTAAAACGTGATTGGTTTGGGAACAACGTCTGTTCAAGTACGGTTCATAGAGGAATCCTTTTTCATGTGTCGAAAATTAAGGTTGGACCCATTTTTAGCTTCGTTTCCCCCCTAACAATTTATCTAACAATGGTGAATGCAACATATTAAATTAGTTGTCATCGAACTAACATGGCAGAACTAATTCAACCTTAGCTTAAAAGAATTGCAAATCTGCCTTAATTGTTAACTTTGTACTGTATGATGCAATGACATATAACTGAGAGATAGAAATTTTCATAACTAAGTAGAACACCGCATGTCATTGACATTAAAGCAACACCAACTAAAATTCTTTTCTTAATTAAAAGAAACCGCAACAATCACTGATTACAAGTAGGAATAAGCACATGTACACCATAAAAATAATAATTTCGTTATCTATCAAGAACAGAAAGACAAAAGAAAATTTAAGAATGGTATGTGCCAAAATCATATATATTATAACTTATAAGGTATGCCAATACAACAAAATCAAGTTTATAAACTAAATCGTCAAATAATACAATCTGGCTTGAGTGCCAATCCAAGAATCAAACCATCATAAATAATGATTTAAATAAAAGTTACCTATAGTCAAGTTGGAAGTGCATGGAGATTGCTTCAAAATATAGAATAATCCTTGAATGACTTGGTCTTTTAATGTGATCCTTTCAGAGATTTTGACATGTGAACCTGGCATGGAGTAATCTGGAGAAAGAAATAATAAAGGGTGGTTGGTGGAGGCTTTTTTGTCGAAAATATTGCTAGGGTTCTTTTTATAGATGTGTTTTTCTAACCTAAGTAGGAGTTTATGTTAGATTTAATAATAAAATTTTAGTTGATTTTAAACTCTTAAATATTAGGAAAATAATTAAATGACTATTTTGTCCAGTGTGAACTCTATTTTAAAAGGTTAAAAAAGGCAAACGACATTTCGCTAAAGGCCTTCGTGCTTTTAATATATAGTAATATAGATTTCTCTCTCATTCTTTCGGATTTTTCTCCACCCCCTCTCTCTCAACGCCAGTCTTTCTCCATGAATACAACCACTATTTTCCACTGATTCTTCTCCATTTTCTCGCAAAATTTTCATTATCGGTGGGTTGGGGCTCTGAATCAATGTAGAAATCAAGCCCTAGAGAGAAAGATCCACTCCATTCTGATGGTCGTTGCTTTGCAATGAAATCTGGACATGGCCACTGCAACTCTTGCCTCTTACCACCTCCATTGCTGCTATTTTTCATCTACCAAATTCGCAATTACTAACAGAAGAAGACAATCTACTATTGAAAATAAGAAATTTCTTTCGTTTTTGTGCCAATTTTTGAGAGTTTCGAGTCAGAATCGCGGCCCTCTTGACGAGGCGACATTAGAGTTGTTCTTGAACAAAGACGACAGAGTTTGAGGCTGAGCAACTTGAAGAGTTTGTTACCTTTTTTTTTCATTGTATTTCAATGTATCTCGTTGTATTCTATGTATTTCATTGTCTCTTTTTTTCATTGTATTTTAATATATCTCGATGTATTTCTTGTATTTCATTGTATTCACTGTCTCGCTATATATATATATCTGAATACATTTTTTAATTAATATAATTTATGTATTCAGATGTATATATGTATTCAAATGTATCTGCAATATGTATTCATATGTTTTTGCATTATAGATGACCTGCTATACTTCATGTATTCAATGTATTTTTAATATAATTTATGTATTCATATGTATTATATAATTTCTCTGAAGATTGCTATGTTTTTTGGGTGTTTTTAGATTGAGAATCTTTTTTATAACTGAAAATACAAATTTTGTGTGTTATAATTGAGTTTGAGTTATATTAGGAGTCTATTATGTTAATTGATTCACTTTCCGTTTAAAAATAACTGAATAGACCATGAATTGCGCTATTTACGTTATTGTATTCACAAATATATATCGTGAATACAATCGAATACAATAATCTATCTAGCTGTAATCCCCTGTTTCACGCCGAGAAATGGTACTATATTCATAAATATAGTAGCTTAAATACATCGAATACACTTTAAAAACCTGAAAACATAACTATAGGAAGTAATATAATAAATGATAGCTACAACTAGCTAATAATCACTAAAAGTTTCTGAAAATTTCTCATGTATTTATTATGTATGAAAGTTGGAAGATTCTTGGCCCAAGGTTATAAGTTTTGGGCTTGAAAAATAATGTCGCCAACCCCAATATCCTGGTGTTGACTTTCCACAACTTGCTGTGGTATTTTACACTAGCAAGTTATTCAACGTATCTCTCCAGTTATCTAACTGGACCACAACTTGCACACCGCATCTAGAAGAACCATGTGTACTCGTAACCAAATATAGAACAACACGAACAGAACTTTGGGCTGAACTTGGTGGGGCACGCCAGGCCCGTACAGTAGTGCAACGCATGGGCAACGCGCAAGAGCCCAAGTAGCAAGCTACTTTAACAGACTCTTCCCCTTAAAAAATTAAGTTAATATCATGTGAATCGATAGTCCACATATCAGATATTAAACTGATAAGAACAGATACTACACTTGATCTTAGCCAAAAGGCCGAGAAAGGTATGCATAATCAATTTTGAGCAGCTGGCTTTTATTACAAGCCCTGGCATTGATTTCCAGTTTGGCCAGCGATGTGGGAGAGTAGTGTGGACAGATTGAGCTCCAAGAAGAATAGAAACTTAACCTTCTGCTTTTGTACCATGACCGTTGTAAGTAAATATATGAGATGCACTTGATGAAAATATTAACGTGTAAAATAAATGTACAAAAAACTTAAAACTTAAAACAGGAAATTAATATATATTAAGACATGAGTATTGAGTAAATAATTGTACTAGTACTTAATATTGAATTCCTCCAAGTTGCGTTGGAAATGGGTCATCTGCATTCCATCCTAATATCCCTACTTAGGCGATTTTCAACATAGTGCTCCATTATATCAAAACTACATAAAATGGAAAGTTGCATTTGAAAGTTAATTGACAAGATCGAAGAATCTGCTTGGTGTGAGTGACTTGAATTAGAATAGTCACGCACGTCTATATACTTGGATAATTAAGCAACGTAATCAATGGCGGAGCTACTTAGGACCAAGGATGATAGTCAAATACCTTTAACCAAAAAGTTATATTGTGTATATTGACAAAAACTACTTATTATGTATACTAGTAGGGCGTTGCCAACATGAGCGAAGAATCTAAGATGGTAACAGGCTACTCTTTCTTGGGGATGATAGGCAAGCATGAAGTTAAATTATTTATGGTAACATGCTGCTTTTCCTTGGGATGATAGGCAGGCAATGAAGTTAAAATCCACCACTGTGAAAAGGCTTAATAAACTTTCGATAGCATGAGCTTTTTGACTTATTAAGAATTTAATTTAATTTGCCAATCATGCTCTAATTAAGAATTATCAGGAACCATTTAATGCAGAGAACAAAAAAACGTAAGCATTTTGTTCAAGTAGTAAATAGTTGGCATCTTTGCTTTATAATTACGACATAGCAACTTATCCCAGTTCCAGTTACACAATTTTTTCAGTTTTATGAGGTTATTTTGGTCAGTATATCTCAAAATAGTTAACTCTTCTAGAGTAGTGGACATCCAAAACTCCAAGCTCCATAAGTTCAAAGCCAGAAAAGAAGGCCTAACTCTAGTTTTTGCTATTTCATTGTGAATTTAAAGGTAGAAAACTCAACTCCTCAAACTAAACGGTTAATATGATGGCCTACAAATAGCTTGCACTGAGCTATTGCCAAAACAAAATCTCAGTTAGTCATGTTTCAATCTTAGCTTGTGGCTCCATGAAGTGCACAATTTTTGTATAGCTTTAAGAGTAGAGTAACTTTGGGCTCATTAGTGTTCCCGTAACTCAGTACACGTTGTAGATGTCTGCAATGATATGCAAGTTAGCACTATATTATTCAGTACACGTTGTAGATGTCTATCCTAACATATAGAGTAACAATTATCATATAAGTATGGATGTTTAAAGTAGATTAAGCAGTTGATGAATCATGAAGTTGGAATGCATTTGCTAGGACATACAGACATAAGGCATGTTAATTAAATAATGCAAGTGTATCAATCTATCCACATATAGAGATAACCAGTGGTCATGAGTACATGAAGTTTGAATATGCAAAAAAATTTATCATAATGGCAGTGGAATGCATACAATGTTTAACCAAAAAATAGAATTTCAGCCAAAGCTAGAATTTAAAAGAACGCGGGTTATTGATAATCAAAAGAATATGTAGAAGAGAGTAATTTGGAGTAGCCAGAGTGTATTTCAGGAGAAAAACAAGTGAATCAAAATATATTCCAATTGTGTCTTGTCCTTACAAGTGACCAGATACCTCCCTTTTATAGATATCTTGAAGATATGCATTTCCTCCAAATCATAATGAGGCTATTATGAATAATTAAAGACACTGAATGCTACGTTATACAATCATTGTAATCAATACAAATTCTCTAACGTATCCAGTATTTAATGTCTGTCGAATTCCGTATTTGCGCTCTTTATTATGGTCAGATCCGTTCCTTTTGATAAATGATTTAAATAGGTACGGGCGCTGAATCCTTCAAATTTCCTCCTGTGCCTCTTCCTTTGCCTTTGCTCGTTTCTACTACTGCCTGTGCCTCTTGACTAATTATAATTTTTTTGACTATCTGACCAGTCCACGTGTCTCAACATGTCACGTGCGTATATAAATGCAATTTTTCCCAATACAGATAGTCCCCCCAGTTTTCATTTATTCATCAATTGAATATTTGGGAAGTGGATTTCATTAAAACGAGAATTTTTGTCACCATTAATGCTATGACAAAATTGACGCCTCAATTGTCACTTCCATTTAATATTTCGTACACGTATCAATTTTCCATTGGCTCTGCAGTTTTTGCAGCCTTTTTCAAGGTTTTTATGTTCCACAATTAACGAAGTGCCAGTTATCATAATTACGGTCTTTCCACCTCCGCACTTTTACCTTTGGCGGTTGCTTATCGGTATAAATATAATTTTTTTCCCTTGTCTTTTATCACATAAAACTTATTGAACACTTATTTCTCCAAATCTCTGTTGACTTCTTCCTTAGATCATTCCTCTTCGATATGTCTTCTCCAAGCCCTAACCCTGAGAGAGTTTCCATTACTGACTCCTTCCCCAATGCCCTTGTTAGGCACAGAAGGGGAGGTAGACTTCGTAGTTTAAGATCTACTCGAGGAGGTGGTTCGTCTATGCCTTCTTCTGGTTCTGGTCCTTCTTCTAGAACCAGAGGTTCCCTTTCGCACAAATCTTCTTCTAGGAGTAAAGATCATTCTGAACCTTTACGCGAACCTTTAGTAGATGAGATAATCCCTTCATAATTGTCTTTTTACCATGACAAGGAATCTCTTAGAAACCAGGTTTCCGCATTAGATCGTGTCGATGCTTACCCTACTCAAATTACAGAGGTTTTGACTCTTGTGGTTCGTAAGGACTGTCATTGGAGTAATGATTTTCCCATTATTATCCCTAATCCGAATCAGAGAATTACTTCCTATTTAACTGGGTTCTCTTTTGTTTACACTTACCCTTTTACTTTAGGGTTTAGACCAGCAATCGACCCAGTCATTCTTGAATTTTGCCGTTTCTTCAATGTCTGCTTGGGTCAAATTGGCCCAATCATATGGAGGGATGTTGCTTGTTTAAGGCATTTAGCCACTAAAGCTGAAGCTCTTTTTACTTTCCCTCACTTGATTTTTCTTTACTCACCTAAGCTTTTTCGTAATGGTGTTTTTACACTAGTATCCAGGAGTAAGAGGGTTTTGGTGAGCCCTGAAGATGACAAGGATCGTGGCTGATATGCCCGATTTGTTGCTGCTCCCACTGTTGGTTTAGTGGTTGAAGATAATGTTCCCTTCCCTGAGAAGTGGAATTTTGCACGTAGGTCTTTTATCCCTCTCGTACCTTCTTCTTTCAAGTTTGTCAGCTTTTCTAATTTTATCCCCCCCCCCTTGTTTTTTTAGCAACATGAGAGTTGTGGGGGATGTTCCCAATTTCCGTGGTTGGGTAGATAAATTGCTGAAGATCGCGCCAATGGACGGTAGATCTTGGAAAACACTTTCTAACCGCTTTGGTTGGAAGGCAAAGACTCATGGTAAGAGTTCACATTTTGTTCTTTTCGTGCCTGTATTCTCCTTTATTGTTTTAACTTTTATCCTTCTTTTTGTCAGGATTTGCTATTCGAGGGGTTACTACTGAAGCAGTTGCAGCCTCTCGTGTCTCTTCGGGGACTCGTACTCCTTTGGTAACCCATATCTCTTTAGAGAGAGCCCGGGAAATAGTCTTGGGTTCCTCTTCTGCGACAAGGAAGGCTGCTGAAGAGGAAAATTCTAAAGAAGAGGAAAATGAGAGTTCCTTGGTAACGAGGCCACGAGTTAGGATACCTTAGAGCAAGAATACCTTAGAGCAACGAGTACGGACTTTAACTTCAGAATTGGCAGTTACAAAAGCTTCTTCACACCAAGCAGAGAAAGACAAAGAGCGTCTTGAGTCCTCCTTCTCAGAGCAGCTATCTAAAACTAGTGAAGAGATCAGAGAATTAAAGGCTCTTTTAAACCAAAAGGAAGTTTACGCTGGGGAGCTTGTGCAAAATTTGACTCAAGCACAAGAAGACCTCAGAATATCTGCTGATAAGGTGCGTGCTTTATTCTCGCCTTTATTTTTAAGGACTTATAGAATAATTTGCATTTTTGTTTTCCGAAAAATGCTTCTGTTAACCTCATGATTAATTTAAACATGAGTTTTATAAAAGAGGGCCCTTTTATATTCCAATACTTAATGAAGAAGACGTCTCAACTTCATAATTGTATTATCATACGACAAAAGAAATAGGAATACACATGTTTCTCTGAAATAACTTTGACAAGTTTTTATTTTTGAACCTTGTCTATTTCCGAATAAAACTTTACATGTATTTGAATTACATCTATAACTTTCTCGTAACTGTTTTTCTTGTAACAGATTTAAAAGAAGAATACTAGACACGGGGTTTTTCCTTATAACCCGTTTTAGTATATAGCCTTTACCCTAACTATAGTGAGGTTTTTCTTTGGCCTTGGCTCGTGGGTTTATGACTTTTACTCTGCACTTGATTCTTTCAGGCTTGATTTTTCCTTAATCTTCTTTGCCTTATTTATACACATGTCCGTGTATATTATGTAGTCCCACAAGTGTTTGAGTGTTGAAGTATGAAGCCTCGAGCACTTGATAGTTTCTCTCATTTGGTGCTTTTCCTGAAAAGGAAAAACATACGGGGCTCGGAGGGACGATTATAGATGAAGGCTGCATAACCCATTTGCATTTCTATCAGAATAATTGTAACCCTAGGCCAGGAATTTTAGGTTACTTCATGTGCCTTACAGGTCGTGACTCATCATTTAGTACGGGTTAACATTTTGCCTATCATCTAAAATCGTTAGTAAAATTTTAACAATTCAAAAATGAGATCTAAAATGGTTATACCTGACCGTGGATTTTCCTTAGAAATAGTATCTCTTTAAATGAACAGCATTCCAATGCGAAGGTAGTATCTTGCCATCCATTGTCACCAGTTCATATGCTCCTTTTCCTGCAACATCACGCACTATGTAGAGTCCTTCCCATGTTGGACTTAATTTCCCTGTGTTAGCTACCTTTGTAGACAGAAAATCCTTTTTAAGCACGAAGTCCCCAATTTTGAAGAACCTGAGGCGTGCTTTTCTATTGTAGTATCGTTCTATGACTTGCTTTTGTGCTGCCATTCTTATTAAAGCAGCTTCTCTCCGCCGCTCGAGTAAATTTAGGTTGACTCGCATCTCCTCGTCATTAGATTCTTGTGTCGCCTGTGTGAACCGTGTACTTGGTTCCCCTATCTCAACTGGAATTAAAGCCTCTGCTCCATAAACCAATGAGAACGGTGTTTCACCTGTACTTGTTTTTGCAGTTGTGCGATATGCCCATAAAACTCCAGGTAACACTTCAGGCAAGTTTCCTTTTGATTCCTCTAGTCATTTCTTTAAATTGTTGATAATGACTTTGTTCGTTGATTTTGCCTGTCCATTACCCATCGGATGATAGGGTGTTTACGTAATCCTTTTAATTTGCCAGCTTTGAAAAAATTCCATGATCTGAGCTCCAATAAACTGAGGACCATTATCACATATGATCTCATTTGGTACGCCGAATCGACATATGATATTCGGCCAAATAAAGTCTTTGACTTCCTTTTCTCGCACCTGTTTGAATGCACCTGCCTCTACCCATTTAGTAAAATAATCAGTGAGAATAAGCAAAAATTTTACCTGTCCTTTTGCTTGCGGTAATGGACCTACGATATCTTCCCCATTTCATAAATGGACATGGCGCAATGATCGGATGTAATAATTCCGCAGGTCTATGCATATTGTTACCGTACCTCTGGCATTTATCATATTTGGCCACGAAACTTTCTGCCTCCTCTTCCATTTTAGGCCAGTAATAACCTGCCCTAATTAAGGTTCTTACTAGTGATCTTCCACCTGCGTGATTCCCGCAATGACCCTCGTGTATTTCTCTCATTACATATTCTGTTTGCGAAGGTCCAAGGCATCTTGCTAAGGGTCCACCGAACATTTTACGATATAGATTGCCTTGTCTTAAGCAGTACCGAGCGGCCTGCCTTCGAAGCATATAAGCCTTTTTCTTGTCATCAAGGACGGTTCCATACTGCAAAAAAACAACAATTTCGTTCCTCTAATCCCAGGTTAAGTTATTAAAATTTACCTCATTCGCATCAGGATCAAGAACTGAATGAAATAAATGTATCACTGAGGCATTTGCATCGTTTGCCACGTCGGCCGCAGATGCGATATTTGCTGGGGCGTCTGCTTCAAGATTTTCATCCCTGGGTATTTGTCTAATCTTCCAATCTTGAAATTGTTTTATCAATTCTCGTACCTTTTCCAAGTACTGCTGCATCCTTGCTTCTCTGGCTGTATAAGTCCCCAGCATTTGATTAACTACGAGTTATGAATCACTCTTGATTATAATCTGATTTATGCCAAGTTCCCGTGCCAATTCTAAACCTACAATCATAGCCTCATATTCTACCTCATTGTTAGTTATGGAATGACATTTAATAGCTTGCCGAATGGTCTCACCCGTATGTGGTACCAATACTAACCCCAAACATGCTCCTCTCACGTTAGATGAGCCATCAGTGAATAAAGTCCAAGTTCCTAGGTTAGCTCCATTGAACACCTGTAATTCTTTTTCTTCTTCTAACTGTATTCCCTAACTAAAATCAACCACGAAATCAGCTAATACTTGTGATTTTATAGCAGTTCTAGGTTGGTATGCAATTTCGTATTCACTTAACTCTATTGCCTACTTAGCTAACCTACCTGATAACTCATGCTTATGTAATATGTTACGTAAAGGGTAGGTAGTTACCACAACGATAGGATGACACTGAAAGTAAGGTCTTAACTTTCTAGATGCAATGATTAACGCAAGTGCAAGTTTTTCTAACTGAGTATACCTCGTCCCTGCATCTAACAAAGATTTACTTACGTAATAGATAGGTGATTGTTTACCTTGCTCTTCTTGGACCAAAACAACACTTACCGCCACCTCCGAAATAGCAAGGTATAGGAGTAGCTTTTCCCCAGCCTTTGATTTTGCAAACAAAGGTGGATTTGATAAGTACGTTTTCAAATTCCTAAGTGCTTGTTAACATTCCTCATTCCATTCAAAATGATTCTGCTTCTTAAGAGCTGAGAAGAATTTAAAATACTTCTCTGATGATTTAGAGATGAATCTTCCCAAGGCCGCAATTCTCCCTGTTAATCTTTGACCTTCTTTCTTGTTTGAAAGTATGTCAGGGATTTCCTTAATGGCTTTAATCTGTGCAGGATTTACTTCAATTCCACTGTTAGAAACAAGAAAACCCAAAAACTTGCCTGATGCAACGCCAAATGCACATTTTTCGGGATTTAACTTCATATTAAATTTGCGCAAAATTGAAAATGTGTCAGATAAGTGTGATATGTGATTTTTTGAGTACTGAGTTGTAACAAGCATATCATCTATATATACCTCCATTGTCTTTCCTAAATATTCCTGAAACATTTTGGTAACTAACCTCTGATACGTTGCACCTGCATTCTTTAGACCAAAGGGCATTACTTTATAACAATAAGTCCCCCTGTCTATTATGAATAAAGTTTTTTCTTCATCTGCCGGATCCATTTTAATCTGATTATAACCTGAATATACATCTAAAAAACTTAACAATTCGTGACCTGAAGTTGCATCAATCTATTGATCTATGTGTGGTAATGGAAAAGAATCTTTCGGGCAGGCTTTGTTAAGATCTGTATAATCTACACAAACCCGCCACTTACCGTTTTTCTTTGGAATCACAACAGTATTGGCCAACTAGTTAGGATATTTTACCTCTCGAATGGAACCAATTTTTAGCAATTTTTGGACTTCTTCTTGAATCACCTGATTCTTGAAAGTTCCCTGCTTTCTTTTCTTTTGCTTCACAGGAGGATATGACGGATCTTCATTTAGTTTATGAGTCATCACCTCCGGTGGTATTCCTGTCATGTCAGAGTGGGACCAAGCAAAGCAGTCCATGTTAGTTTTCAAAAATTCAATTAACTTACCTTTCATTCCTGGGTCAAGATTAGCTCCGACATAGAATTTTTTATCAGGCCATTGAGCGAATAACACGATAGGTTCTAATTCCTCTATCACTGTTTTGATATCTTCATTCTCTTCTGGTTCTTGAATGGTATCAGGCCTTGAGTCTACATCTGTTCGCGCTTGTTAGTTAAGGTTTGTGTTGTGGTGTCCTCAACTGCCTTCTGTGATTGCTGTCGACGCCCCCTTTTTCTATGGGTTGAAATTGGGTATACGACATTGGAAGGACAACTCTATTCCCTTTCGAGAATTGGATTTAGAAGTTGAAGAGTCGTCACCTAATGATTATAGTGCATTAGGACACTTTTTAGAAGAGTTTAAGATGAAGAGACCAGAGATTAGGGTAAGGGCTAGAAATTATCTCGAGGGGAAGGTGTTAGGCACCCCTCAAGATCCACTAGTGTGGTCCCGACCATGTTACAATTGTGACTTTACAAGTAAACAATCAAGGCTCAAATAAGGAGGGCTTCTCATATACGTTTTGCAAGTAGGTTGAAAGTTTGAAAATAAAGAAGGCGGAAATTTGAAGAAATGATTTTAGACAAGTTCTAAAAAAAACAAAGGGGAAGCGGTCCTAGGTTTGTGAACAATATGGATCACATCAATGCAATACCCAGTAATCACTCCTCAGAAGAGGGGCTACATGAGATATTAGCGCATCGGTCATCATCTCCATATTCTACCCTTCCCATCCCGTAAAGGTTATTTAAAACGCGTGCTTTGGTCACGAAAGCTTATTGCGTGCTATTACCCGTCCCATCCTATAAGTCCTAGAGGGTATTTAGGACCACTATTCCTACAAGGTAAGGACTAGGCTGAACCCTTAGGTTTAAAGGACAAAATGCTAAGCGACATACATAACAAGTAGGACTACACATAAAGGGAACACAAAGGCAAATAAAAAGCTCACAGATCCCTCCACAAGTAAACATGTAATCATCACGTCTCAAACACATTTAAGGTCTCAAAGATAGGAGTTTTTAGAAAACAGGAATAGATAACAGCAGTTGAGTTTAGCGACAGATAAAAAAATCGTTAAAGCATGGTTTTTGAAAATCAAGTAGTGACAATAGCTTAACGAGGTGCTGGACAAGTATTCAAAATAGCACGATTCTGGACAGAGAATGGTAACCCATTAGTTTGAAAACATAATAGAACAAGAATCAAAAAATTAGTGAGAGTAAATAGATGCACAATTTCAAGATTTTTGTTTCCAGCTAGAGCGGGAGTTTTTTTTAAAAAAAAAACAGAGTGAACTTCAGCAAGAATGGGAGCAACAGAGTTCAAAATTATAATAGGCTGATTGGTCTTAAACCGGTAAAACATGATTAAACATACTGGTGAGGCGTTCAACAATTGCAGCTCAGAAAAAATAAAAACCCTAAGTAACAGGATGTCTAATGCACATAGAAGCTCCTAAAACATGGTCTCTAAATGCTAATGAGAATGCAACAGTAATTTTATAACAGTTACTTGTTGGTTATTAACTAATCGTGATTACGAAATGAGTATAATAACAGACTGAAAGTAAAGAGCCTAAAACAGGATTACTACTATGTTAGATGCATGTCCTATACATGATATCTATTGTGTAAGTAGGTAAATAAAGTCCTATAAGCATGTTTTTTACCCATTACTTGAACTAAGCATGCATAACCCCTCCCATATTCACTATTTGACCCCAATCATTCGTTTACAAATTATTACAAACCAAGGATAGCTGAATTACAGTAATAAAGAATAAAAAATAAGAAGTTATTCTATAGGGAGCCTTCAGCGAGGCCCAATCTTCCAACCTCACTCTTTTCAAGTTTCACAGCCTTTGCCATGGTCTGGGTGCGACAAAGCTCCCTAAGGCCCCATTAGGTCCATGGCCAATACAAGCACCCAAATATTTACCAAAAAATGTTGATCAAGTGCAGTGTGGAATTACCAGCCTTTTGCATCAAAGTTCAGTGAGTTCTCAGAATTACCCAAAGCAATGCTTACACGAAGGGGGTAGAACCTAATCTCTAAGAGTAGTGAGAGTGCATGATATAGTTTTAAGGAAATTGAGTTGAGAAAAAAAATAGTTTAAAAATGATCCATATAGAATCAGTTCTTGAAAGAAAAACAATAGAAGAGTGTGACAGTTTTGTAAGAAGGTGAGTAGGACAATCTCATAACTAGAATATCACACATAGTTTAGGGAAGCAAACACAAACAGGGGAAAGGGGAAATGGGGACAAGTAATTCACATGTAAGAGCATAGTTGCACATACGTAGACATCAGAGAAAACATTTCGGAACTTAAAGAGTCACAACACATTTCATCCCAAAGTGCTCATGGAAGAGGTTCAAGATTATTTAGTAGCTAAGAAGGGTCGTGAATACATGCTAATAATGTACTGGGGTTAGAGGGTAAGGATGAACTGTATTAAACAAGTAAGGGAAGCAGTAGACATGCTGAATTAAGGGAAGGGTAATCACATCAATGAACTAGCAAAGAGGCACGCTAATTGCAATGAAAACAGCAGAACCATAAGTAGAAGCATAAAAGAAATAAGAGAAAGTGCAATATGTATAAAAACATGTTGTTTTGGAAGCTGTAAATCAAACAACAGACATACCAGTCAAGAGTGGGATAATAGAGCAGTAGTGTGCAGGGAAGTAGAGCAGTAGTGTGCAGACCAAGAGAGAAGCAATGTATAGAGAAATAAAACAGTAGAGTCACAAGTTACTCAGTCTTAGCTTTTAGCCGACTAGGTAACCAGTAGTTAATAAGAGAAGCGAGCGAGAATGTGTAGGAAAGTAAGAGAGAACAGTGAGTATGCTTGTGTGTGTAAGAGAGAGTTCAGAACAGTGTGGTTGTTCGTCTGTTATGCAAAACATAGGGTAGAGTATTTATAGTTTTGAAAACAAGTAAAGAATAGGGTAAGAAGTACACAATTATAAAAGCAATACCAATTGGAATCAATCACAGGACCAAACTCCTTTTAATTAGGGAGTCATGATTCGAATGGGTACAAGTTATATCATATAAGGAAAGAATCACTTAGACTACTGAATCTACCATAATAGGAGTAGTAAAGCATGTAACATGTAATAAGGGCCAAATACGTAATATTTCAAGTAAGGAAAATATATACTGAATATTTGAAAGTATGTTTATGCGCATAAATGTGGTAAAAATATAAATTAACTCTGAAAATTAGTCAACGGATGAGACTAAAATCACAAGGAATTAGTTCTAAGTAAGGAAAACATCTCACAAATAAGGAAGTGATTCAAAATCAGTGGAAAACTTCTAAGGAAAACATATACAAAATCAGGGATTCGAAGAGATGCACAGAATCAGCAGAATATTTGGTAAACAATGAATAATTAGACCTATTAAACACAATAGGCACGAAAATCAGTGAACCCTAAGCAAGAAATCACAGAAACAATAGAAGGTTGTAACCCTAACAACAAAATTAAAGCATAAAACTCGGAGAATAACCCAGAAGATCACACAAACAAGCAAATAATATAAACACAAACATATAGTACTCAAAATCAGAAGATAAAGTGATTTCGAAAAGGGGTTCAGAAACCCTAGTTTGAAAAAAAAGGGAACAAAACGTTAAAAACTTGAGCAATCGTAAAGATCGAGTAGAGAGTAGTGTAAAACATAAAGGTGTGAGTTAAAATCGTTTAAAAAAATACAGAGATTTAAAAGGCCTGGGTAGAGATTAAGGTTTCATAAGAAACCAGTGAGAAGTAGGAGAAACCTGGCTGTGAAACTCAACAATAATGGTGTTCATAGAACCATCGGACCAAAACCCATCAGAGAAAGGCCGAAGACAAACCAGGCAAAGCTTTCAGTGAACATATCGTATGGTGGAGGCTCCTGGGGTCTCCAGGATAAAGGGAATCAGCGAGATAAGGTTTCACGACGGCTGGTGGTCGAAAGAGGTGAGGCTGGAGGTGGCCGGATAGATGGTGAAGGCCATCGGAGAAGAACCAGAAGGTTCTAGAGAGAAGGATGAGAGGAAGAGACCAAGTAGAGAGAGAGACTGGTCTCGATGAAATGAGGGGTCGGGGGGGGGTAGTTAGAATTTAATTAAGGAAACGAAATCCGGGCCATTGATCTCATTTGATCAACGGCTCAGATTAAATCAAAGCTGGGCTGAGTTATTTGGAGATTGGGCTAGGCGGATTTGGATTGGATATTGGGTTAATTAAAAATCTGATGGGATGGGTTTCAATTGGGGATAAAATTGCAATAATAATAGGTTAGGTATTAAATAACCAATTTCTCCCTCTTAATTTTATAAAAATAATGGAAATGACTTTTAAAAAAAAATTAAAAGTACTGAAACCATTAGTTATACAAAAATACTGGAACTGATTTTGCAATTATAAAAATACTATTAATCGAAACATGGGCTATAAATGCAATTATATGCAAATTAGCTTTAAAAATACCAAATAAATTTGTAAAAATATGCAAAAATCACCTTAATTATATTTTGGTGTAAATATGAGAAATAAATAAATTATTCACCAAAATGATAATTTTGGAATAATTATTGGATTTTGCTCTGCTAAAATAGACAATAAATTGGTTTTGAAAAATCCTTAAAAAATTTGGGGAAAATACCAAAATACTTGGGCATGCTTATGTATGCACATATATGTTATTTTGAAAGTATTTTGAGTGTAAAAAATACTTAGGGAAAAATTGGGTATCAACAGCTGCCCCTCTTTACCCGAGAAGGATGAAAGACTTGTCGGGTAAAGATAAGATGACCAATTTTGACCGGAAGTGGTGATTTGAAAGGAGTTCTGACCGAGTTCTAGTTTCTGAGCCGCCTACATATCCCTGGTCTTATAGGAATCAGGCCATATGTAGTTCAGTAACCATTGGCGGAATATGCCGATGGAGATTTGAAACGGACGAACGCGATGTTTAGATTGAGAGAGGTTTCTGAAAATTGATAGGCTGCGGGAACTGGAGCGGGATCGCTCCTGCTGAAACGGCCATTGCCAGCCGGTGTACCTGCAAGTAAGCAATACGAGCATATATTGTGCATAAATTTAAACGTGATGCAAATTCTCATTAGACCATGAATGCTGTCTTTGGATGGTTAGGATGACGTCCTTGGACCATGACGTCCCGGGCTATGAAGAGCGTAAATAAAAATTCACAGGCCATGAAATGATGTTCTCGGGTCATGTAGATGATGCCTCCGAACTATGATGCCTTTGAATAATGATATGCAAAAGATAAAATGGGGTCCTCAGGCCATGGCATGGCGTTCTCGGGCTATGCAAATGGTGCCTCCGAACGATGACGCCTTTGGACAATTTGGCGATCTTTCAGTCCATGAAATGCAGAAGGTGGCGATCTTTCAGCCCATGAAATGTAGGATTTGGCGATATTTCAGCTGATGCAAGATGTAAATAAAAGGTGGCGATATTTCAGCCATGCGAGAGAGATAAGGTGGCGATCTTTCAGCCGATGCAAGAAAATAAAGTGGCGATATTTTAGCCATACAGGATGGAGACAAAGCTTAGTCTCGGAAGGCAGAAAGATAGCCTTATGCAATGCAGGAAATGCTGGAGGTAGAGCTTAACCTCGGAAGGCAGAAAGGTAGCCTTATGCAAAATGAAGATGGAGACAGAGCTTAGTCTCGAAAGGCAGAAAAGTAGCCTTATGCAGATGATGATGGAGGTAGAGCTTAACCTCGGAAGACAGAAAAGTAGCCTTATACGAAATGCAGATGGAGACAGGGCTTAGTCCCGAAAGGCAGATAAGGTAGCCTTATGCAATGCAAGGAAATGCAAGATGGAGACAATGCTTAGTCTCGGAAGGCAGAAAGGTAGCCTTATGCAATGCAGAGAAATGCAGGATGGAGACAATGCTTAGTCTCGGAAGGCAGAAAGGTAGCCTTATGCAATGCAGAGAAATGCAGGATGGAGACAATGCTTAGTCTCGGAAGGCAGAAAGGTAGCCTTATGCAATGCAGAGAAATGTAGGATGGAGACAATGCTTAGTCTCGGAAGGCAGAAAGGTAGCCTTATGCAATGCAGAGAAATGTAGGATGAAGACAATGATTAGTCATGGAAGGCAGAAATGTAGCCATATGCAAATGATGATGGAGGTAGAGCTTAACCTCGGAAGGCAGAAAAGTAGCTTTATACAGTGCAAGAATGTAAAAGGGAGATTAGTAGTAAGATCTCTTAGCTGATAGCCGATTATGACAATATGACTGCTGGGGAGATTGTGTACGGATAACAATTGCGGGCACGTGATGGTTCTGAGAAGTTGCATTCTTGGGAAAGTGTGAGTGCATAAATATATCTAATGATATTGCGAATTGAGTGCCTGCATCCAAAGAAAAATCGTGAGTTCTGTAAGAGGAAAGGGTTAGTTCATCTTCCCCGGGCTCTTGACATTGTGTGTCATTGGGGTAGTGTCGCTAAGCAACAGCAATTCGGATAATAGTTATGCATGATTTAGTAAATATAACGTAAGTATATAATCGAAAATAGATTTCTTTAGATGAACCAACGACTGCGACGTGGTTCCAGACATTGCAACCTCTTTCACTCCGGAATTTTGAGGGTCCTCCTCAAAATTCTGCCCCAGTTTGCTGAGCGGACATTTCTGACGGCTGTGCTGAATGATCCTCCTCAAAATTCTGCCCTAGTTTACTGGGATGGCGCTTCTGGCGATGCATGGACTAAAATCAACTTCGGAATTTTGAGGGTCCTTCTCAAAATTCTTCCCCAGTTCCAATAGCGGGGGAAAATGGAATTTTTATTAAATTGTGACCGAACCCATAGGGCTGCATACGTATCCCCTCTTAAACGGGAATCAGGTCAGGCATAGTTCAAATTACATCATAAAAGGAATCATATGTGGTTATACATAGTATCGTTTCACTGCATCTGAATTGATTGGCTTCGGCAAGACTTCTCCGTCCATTTCTGCAAAAATAAGGGCTCCTCTAGTTAGAACCCGGTGAACCATGTATGGACCCTGCCAATTGGGAGAGAACTTCCCCTTGGCTTCACCTTGATGTGGGAATATTTTCTTCAACACCAACTGCCCCGATGTGAATTTCCTTGGCTTAATTCTTTTGTTGAAGGCTCTGGACATTCTGTTCTTATATAACTGACCGTGGCAAACTGCATTCATCCTTTTCCCATCTATAAGGTCTAACTGCTCGTAGCGACCTTTTACCCATTCTGCATCATCCAACTCTGCTTCTTGTATGATCCTTAAGGAGGGAATTTCTACCTCAGCGGGGATGACCACCTTTGTACCATAAACCAGCATGTAGGGAGTTGCTCCGGTCGATGTATGGACTGTGGTGCGGTATCCCAATAAGGCGAATGATAACTTCTCATGCCATTGTTTGTGCCTTTCGACCATCTTCCTTAGTATCTTCTTGATATTCTTGTTGGCTGCCTCCACAGCTCCATTCATCTGAGGCTTGTAGGCTGTAGAGTTCTTGTGTTTGATCTTGAATGTTTCACACATTGCTTTCATCAAGTCTCTGTTGAGATTGGAACCATTATCAGTGATGATTGATTCCGGAATTTCAAACCGACAAACAATGCGGTCGCGGACGAAATCTGCCACAATCTTCTTAGTGACCGCCTTGTATGATGCTGCTTCGACCCATTTGGTAAAATAATCGATTGCCACTAAGATGAACTTGTGCCCATTTGATGCAGCAGACACGATAGGTCCGATAACATCCATTCCCCAAGCGGCGAATGGCCATGGTGAGCTTGTTGTAGTAAGCTCATTTGGAGGCACCTTTATCGTATCTGCATGTATCTGACAGCGATGGCATTTGCGAACATACCGGATACAGTCTGTTTCTATAGTCATCCAAAAATACCCTTCTCGGAGTATCTTCTTTGCTAAGACAAAACCATTCATGTGCGGCCCGCAGGTCTCTGCATGCACTTCATCCAATAGTCTGGATGCTTCTTTTGCTTCGACACACCTTAGTAAACCCAAATTGGGAGTCCTCCTATACAGGATTCCTCCACTATGAAAGAAGTTGCTGGATAACCTACAAAGTGTGCGCTTCTGAGTAGCGTTGGCAAGTTCTAGATATTCCCCTGTTGTCAGGTACTCCTTGATATCATGGAAACATGGTTTTCCATCCGCTTCTTCCTCAACGTGGGCACAATAAGCTGGCTGATCATGAATCTTTACTGGGATGGGATCAATGAAATTTGTATCTGGATGCTAGATCATGGACAATAAAGTAGATAATGTATCAGCAAACTCGTTCTGGACTCTAGGGACATGCTGAAATTATGTCTTTGTGAACCTTTTTCTCAACTTCTGTATATGATGCAAGTAGGGAAATATCTTAGAGTTCTTGGTTGCCCACTCTTCTCAAACCTGATGTATGAGCAAGTCTGAATCCTCAATCACTAGCAACTCCTGAACGTTCATATCAATGGCCATTTTGAGCCTCAAGATGCAGGCTTCATATTCGGCCATATTATTGGTGCAAGGGAACCTGAGCTTGGCGGATACCGGGTAGTACTGGCCGGTTTCTGCTCCTATGCCAACTCCTTTGAAATTCACAGTTCCATCGAAAAACAACCTCCAACCATCATAGGATTCTGCAATATCTTCTCTTATGAAAGATACCTCTTTATCGGGAAAATACGTTTTTAGGGGCTCGTATTCTCCATCCACAGGATTCTCGGCGATATGATCCGCCAAGTCTTGCCCTTTGATTGCTTTCTAGGTCACGTAAACAATGTCGAATTCACTTAGCAGGATTTGCCACTTGGCGAGCTTGCCAGTGGGCATGGGTTTCTGGAAGATATACTTCAGAGGGTCCATTCTGGATATGAGATAAGTAGTGTAAGCACAGAAGTAATGCCTCAACTTCTGCGCGACCCAAGTCAGAGCACAACAAGTGCGTTCTAAAAGAGAATACCGGGCCTCGTACGATGTGAACTTCTTACTGAGATAGTAGATAGTCTGCTCCTTTCTCCTTGTTTCATCATGTTGTCCCAGAACACAACCGAATGCTCCATCCAATACAGCAAGGTAAAGCAATAGGGGTCTTCCTGGCTCAGGCGGAACCAAGACTGGTGGCGTTGACAGGTATTCCTTGATTCTATCGAAGGCTTTCTGAAAATCATCAGTCCACTTGGTGGCAGCGTCCTTTTTCAACATTTTGAAGATAGGTTCACAAATGACCGAGGATCTAGTTATGAACCGGTTGATATAGTTGAGTCTCCCTAGAAAACTCATCACGTCCTTCTTGTTCTTTGGCGGCGACAATTCTTGGATAGCTTTGACCTTTGATGGATCCAATTTTATTTCTCGACGACTCACGATGAAACCCAATAATTTTCCAGCAGGAACCCCGAATGCACACTTGGCGGGATTCAGTTTCAGATTGTACCTCCTCAGTCTGTTGAAGAACTTTCTTAGGTCTTCCATGTGATCCCTGGATTTCTTGGATTTGATGATGACGTCATCCATATATACCTTGATCTCCTTGTGTATCATGTCATGAAAGATGGTAGTCATGGCTCTCATGTAGGTGGAACAGCGTTCTTCAAACCGAATGGCATCATTTTGTAATAGTACATTCCCCATGGCGTGATGAAAGCCGTTTTCTCTGCATCTTCCTCATCCATCCATATCTGATGATACCCAGCAAAATAATCAACAAAAGACTGCAACTCATGCTTGGCGCAGTTGTCGATAAGAATGTGTATGTTAGGCAAGGGGAAGTCGTCTTTGGGACTGGCCCGATTAAGATCCCGGTAGTCAACACAAACTCTAACTTTCCCATCCTTTTTTGGCACTGGCACGATGTTGGCTAACCATGTCGGATACTCTACTACCTTGAGAACCTTGGCTTTGACTTGCTTGGTAACCTCTTCTTTGATTTTCAAACTCATGTCGGGTTTGAATTTCCTAAGCTTCTGCTTTACCGGCGGACATGTTGGATCTGTTGGCAGTTTGTGAGCTACAATGGATGTGCCGAGACCAGTCATATCATCATATGACCAGGCGAATATGTCTTCATATTCCTTTAGGAACTCCGTGTACTCTTTCTTTTCTGATGGTGACAAGTGAACACTGATGCGCGTTTCTTTGACATTCTCTGTATCTCCCAGATTAACGACCTCAGTTTTGTCCAAGTTAGACTTAGGCCTATTCTCAAAATTCTCAACCTCTCTGACGACCTATTCTGGTATATCATCCTCTTCTGAATCCATATCAGTTTGTTGCGTTGTCTCATTGCAAGTCACAATCGTTGATTCATCGTCAAGGCAAGTAATAGTAATGTTGTGTAAAATAAGAAAAAATAATAAGAGAGAGATATATAATAAACTGAAATGCTTCGACTGAATTCATAATTGTTCTGAATATCAGAGCTCTTTTCAAAATTAAAAGACAATGCGGAAATAAAATCAGCTAGTAAAAGGTAAAAATGTGATGCATGGTGCTTTTGTTTAGCCTTGCTACCCCAAAGCTTTCCAGGCCCTGGTAGTTCTGATTGACCAATTGCTGAGGCATTCTCCTCGGTTCACAACTTGTATAAAAGGGCCTTCCTCCCCTTCCTCCTCGAAAATAACACAACAGTCCATATCATTATCCTCCAGGAACAGATTCTTCACGGCTGCCAATGTTTTATCTTCCTCCGACCCATATATAGTATCTGCCGGCTGGAAATTCTGCTCTAGGTGAGGTATCAGATGCTCCAGTGGGTAGTAGGGACCGTGCCATGGTGGCGACCAGTGATTGAACTCCTTCCAAGTATACTCATACCCCAAACCAAATGTAGTACCATGTTTCTTCAGCTTGATGGGTTTGGCGATTCCCTAGAGGTTTTTGCCGAGTCCTTTTCCAGGTTCGTATCCACACCAATTCAGGATACTTTCAATCTTGTTATCCCACCATTTATCTTTATCTACAATGTTGACTCTTTCAATGTGGTGGTATGTTTCTCCGCCTATTCTCCTTCTGCCTCCAATCATCGGGATGGTCTGGCGACTATATATGGGGTTTCTACCATCGCCATGAATAATCACCTCTTAGTGATTCCATTCAAACTTCACTGCCTAATGCAGGGTCGATGCTATAGCTCCAATGGCGTGGATCCATGGTCGTCCCAACACTAAATTGTAGGATGCTGGGACATCTATCACTTAAAAGTCAACGTCGAACCAGGTTAGCCCCATTTGCAAGCATAGGCTGATCTCTCTGATAGTGGACCTTTGGGACCCATCGAAGGCTTTGACATTGATGGCCCCATCTTTGATCTCGTGCAGCCTCTTTCCCAATGTTCTGAGAGTTATCAACGGACAGATGTTGAGGCTAGAGCCTCCATCGATCAAGACTCTAGTGATGAAGTAATCCTCGCATTGCATGGTGATGTGCAGGGCCATGTTGTGACTCAGTCCTTCCGGCGGCAGCTCATCTTTGTGGAAGGTGATTTTGTGGCTTTCCAGTATTTGTCCTACCATATTTGCCATTTTGCCTCCAGTTATGTTGTTGGGCATATAAGCTTCGCTCAATATCTTCATCAAGGAATTTTTGTGTGTGTCAGAGCTCTGTAGAAGAGCTAGAATGGAGATCTGTGCTGGTGTTTTGTTCAACTGCTCAACGACCGAATACTCCTTAGCTTGTATTTTCCTCCAAAGATCATCGGGCCCAGTTTCAATAGTCCATCCAGAGGCTTGCTTACTGGACTCGGCTAGGTGCTCTGGAGTGTAAACCCTGCCTGTTTTGGTCATACCCTGTGCAGCAATTGCTTCTCCCGTCTTGGTCTTCCCTTTCCTCCTAGCTTCAGCTGTGTAATCCCATGGTATGGCATTTGAGTGGAACGGTGTTATGTCTGACATTGCTACAGCAATGGGTACCCTCGGTGGTAACACAACAACTTCAAAGGGTACAGGTGCTTTTGGAGCCCCAAACTCAACCTCAATTGGACCGGCCACCTTCGCAGAAGAAAGTTCTTCAAATTCGAGAGGTATAGACATGTTTAATTCATCTCCCCTGGAGTGCTGATTCTGCACAACAATTAGGTTAAGTGTGACTACCAATTGCTTTGGCTCATCATCCTCAGCAATAAATCATATCGACCCCTTTAGGTCCAGTCATCTTCGATCTCGATCATGTGAATGTCTCCACCGTTGTGGTAAGGCAGAGGGTTGTTGCGGACATTAGGAGCAGGCTCCTCTGCTACGATAACCTTATTGTCGATCAGAGTTTGAATATTGTCCTTCAACGAGTGACACTCGTCAATGGTATGTCCCTTCATGTCGGAGTGGTACGCACAGGTCTTATTAGGGTTGACCCACTGGGAAGGATTTTCTAAAGTTATGGCAGGGATAGGGGAGACGTAACCAGCAGCTTTAAGTTTCTCATACAACTGGTCAATTGGCTCAGCGATGGCTGTATATTGTCTGGGAGGTCTGCGGTCAAAATTTGGTCTGGGTCTAGGGAACTTTTGGCGAGTGGGAGGTGATTGGTAGTGAGAGGGTTGGGCATTATAAGCTTGGTAAACAGGTGCAGGTTGAGAGTATCTGGGTGGAGTGGGTTGATATGTGGGAGGTGGAGATGATTGGTAAACGGGTGGTGGTTTTTGGTAAGGGGTGCAGGTGCTTGGTAATTCGGGATAGGCTGATATGTAAGTGGAGATGACGGGTAAGTGTGGTATTTTAGTGGTGATTTGGCTCCCTGTGCGACCATCACGACACTCACATCCTTCTTCTTAGACGTGCCACCAGACTGTAAAGCCTTGTTGGTGGCTTGCAATGCTTCAAGATTAGTAACCATACCATTCTTAATGCCTTCCTCAATTCTTTCTCCCAGCTTGATGATATCGGAGAGTTTCTGGCCCTCGATCAGCATCAACCTCTCATAATATTGTGGGTCCTGAGCCCGAACGAAGAATCTGTTCATTTGTTCCTTTTCTAAGGACGGTCTGACCTTAGCAGCCTCTAATCTCCAACGAGTAGCATACTCGCAGAATGTCTCGGTATGCTTCTTCTTCAAATTCTAGATGTAGAATACATCCGGTGCGTTCTCTGTATTGAATCGGAACTTGTTCATGAAATCTGATGTCATACCTACCCAGCTTGTCCATTTCTTAGGGTCCTGGTTGATGTACCAGGATAAAGCATCCCCCTTCAGACTTCTCATGAAGAGTTTCATATGGATTTTCTCATCCCTTCCGACTCCAACCAGCTTATCACAATATGTCCTCAAATGGACTCTGGGATCTCCCGTGCCATCGAACATTTCGAACTTGGGAGGTTTGTACCCCTCCGGAAGTTCAACATCTGGCTGAATGCAGAGGTCCTCATAATTCAGCCCCTCTATACCTTTGTTTCCTTCCATGCCCTGGACTCGGCTAGTCAACTTCTTGAGTTCTGCTGCCAAGTTTTTGATAAGAGACTCCTTGTCATTAGACTCAAGTGCACTTGAGATTGGTTGAGTGTAGCGGTGTACGGTATCTACGTAGATAGGAGTGTTGTGGAGGTGGTCGTTTGTGGTGTTCAGTGGTTCAGGAATGAGTAATGGAATGTTGTTTGAAGTGTGGCATGTGTTTCAGTGTTGAGCATGAGTGGGTTGCATCTGTGGTTGTGGGGTGTTCTGTGGAGGTGCGAGATTTTGAGCATTTGGAAAGTTGACATCAGGAGCGGTGAGAGAGAATGATAAATTTGCCAAGTTTCGAACTTGATCCAGTTCTTCTCGGAACTTCAATAATTTCTGCTCAAGTTGGGCAGCAGTTTCCTTAGAAATCGGGGTACCCTGAGGAATCTCAATTCTTTCAATTTCCTTTCTAGCGCTTGAATCTCCCATCCTGCCTTTGTTCTTGTTCCGGATAGGACTCGGAGGAGGAGGAGGACCCTTTGATCTTGTACTGTATGATGATGGTGCCAGAATGTACGAACTAACCTTTGGGGAGGGGAATAAAAAATAAAATAAAAACAAAAAACAAGGTAACAAGTTAGTGCGGATTATGAGGAAAAATGTTGCAGTATTTAAACACATTGTGTAAGAATATAAATCGCATCCTAATTTGGGTGTCTCATTGTGCCCGAGGTAGGCCTATCGACAAATTAATTTGGAGAACTTATAATGCTAAATGCCTCATTTTATTGATAAAAATAAGACGAATCCAAAACGACACTAAAATAGCGGAAAGTATAAATGTCGCTAATGGCCATTGGCCTTATTACATTAAAAGCGAAAAGAAAGACTCCTAACTACTTGGTCCCAGAAGGACCTTCTTCAGGTTGAATGTTCTTGTTGATCAAGTCCTCCAGCTAACGCAGATTTTCTAGTAAAAATGTTATCGCCAGACGTTCTCCTTTGCCTTCCTTAACATTTTGACAGTCGATGACTCTTTTCTTCACTTTCCCTTCCAATTCCAGCAAGCTGTACTCCAGTTATTCTAGCTTCTCACTAGCCTTGGTGACTCTCTCTTTCCATTCGTTGATTTGGTTGCTCGGTGGGAGGTTTCTCCACCAAGTCTGCAAGAGTGAAGGTATGTTTACCATACCGAAGTCAGGAACTTTGTCATTCATTTTCTGCAAAACAAAAGGGTTAAGACCTCACCCCCACCGGACTCGACTATTTAATACCAATAATCAGCATAAAAAGCATTTAGTTCTCCAAATAAATGTACAGAATATGGTGGTGTCCGTTTGGGTTTCAAGGAAACCTAGTGGACTTCGGACAAGGCTATCTTAATGAGTCATTATGTGGACAACATAACTGACTCGGCTAGGTTTGACCATGATGCATGTACAATTGAATAGAGTAAGGTTTCTATTGGGGTATTAGCCAGGTACCCTTGAGAGGACAACTCAAGAGGGAAAGGCGCGGAACCGTTGACTGCACCGCTGATCGACTGGTTTTACCGCGAATACGCCTTTGCCAAATTTAAAGGGTGATAATATTGGAAGGGCGCAACCACTCATTATAAGCGTTGCTATGGTATTTGTTTGGCATGAGTGGAATATGATGTTGAAGATGCAGTTTACAAGAATGAAACAAATTGACATGTATTTCCACGTTCATAAGATAAATGATTACAATAATTGCAGTAATTACAACAGTATTGAAATAAAGTAGTAAAGGAAAGCAGTTAAAGGAAAGAAAAGACATGAAGAGCCAAGTCAGTTTCGTAGTGAAAGAATAAAAGACAGTAAATAAAGCAATTAATGAGATAGTAAAGTCACAAGCAACATGCAATGGTAAAAGCCTAAAGAGTCCCCAACAGAGTCGCCATGCTGTCGACGCCCCCTTTTTCTATGGGTCGAAATTGGGTATACGACATTGGGAGGACAACTCTATTCCCTTTCGAGAATTGGGTTTAGAAGTTGAAGAGTCGTCACCTAATGATTATAGTGCATTAGGACACTTTTTAGAAGAGTTTAAGATGAAGAGACCAGAAATTAGGGTAAGGGCTAGAAATTATCTCGAGAGGAAGGTGTTAGGCACCTCTCAAGATCCACTAGTGTGGTCCCGGGCATGTTACAATTGTGACTTTACAAGTAAACAATCAAGGCTCAAATAAGGAGGGCTTCTCACATACGTTTTGCAAGTCGGTTGAAAGTTTGAAAATAAAGAAGGCAAAAATTTGAAGAAATGATTTTAGATAAGTTCTAAAAAAACAAAAGGGGAGGGGGTCCTAGGTTTGTGAACAATATGGATCACATCAATGCAATACCCAGTAATCACTCCTCAGAAGAGGGGCTACATGAGATATTAGCGCATCGGTCATCATCTCCATATTCTACCCTTCCCATCCCGTAAAGGTTATTTAAAATGCGTGATTTGGTCACGAAAGCTTATTGCATGCTATTACCCGTCCCATCCTATAAGTCCTAGAGGGTATTTAGGACCACTATTCCTACAAGGTAAGGACTAGGTTGAACCCTTAGGTTTAAAGGACAAAATGCTAAGCAACATACATAACAAGTAGGACTACACATAAAGGGAACACAAAGGAAAATAAAAAGCTCACAGATCCCTCCACAAGTAAACATGTAATCAACACGTCTCAAACACATTTAAGGTCTCAAAGATAGGAGTTTTCAGAAAACAGGAATAGATAACAACAGTTGAGTTTAGCGACAGATAAAAAAATCGTTAAAGCATGGTTTTTGAAAATCAAGTAGTGACAGTAGCTTAACGAGGTGCTGGACAAGTATTCAAAATAGCACGATTCTGGGCAGAGAATGGTAACCCAGTAGTTTGAAAACATAATAGAACAAGAATCAGAAAACCAGTGAGAGTAAATACAACAACAACAACAACAACGATCCAGTATAATCCCACAAGTGGGGTCTGGGGAGGGTAATATGTACGCAGACCTTACCCCTACCCCGAAGGGTAGAGAGGCTGTTTCCAGGAGACCCTCGGCTCAAAAAAAGCAATAGGAGATAATATATTAGTACCATAAAAATGCGTAATAAAATAACAACAATATATAGGGGATACGAAATATGAAATACAAGATACGAAATACGAACTACGAATTAGATGGCTGGTATAGTACAACTAGAAGGTAAAGCCCTGCATCAATAGACGACCACTGACATTCCTAGTCTAACTCCTAACTAGATAGTCTCTCTCAGTTGTGCTGTAGAAATATTCACCCTCTCCCCTAACCTACAACCTTAATGCTCGACCTCCATAATTCTCTATCAAGGGCCATGTCCTCCGTAATCCTAAGTCGCGTCATGTCCTGTCTGATCACCTCTCCCCAATACTTCTTAGGTCTCCCTCTACCTCTCCGCGTGCCCACTACATCCAGTCGCTCACACCTCCTCACCGGTGCATCAGTGCTCCTCCTCTGAATGTGCCCAAACCATCTGAGTCTTACTTCCCGCATCTTGTCCTCCATGGGGGCCACACCCACCTTCTCTCGAATATCTGCATTCCTAATCTTATCCATCCTTGTATGCCCGCACATCCACCTTAACATCCTCATCTCTGCTACTTTCATCTTCTGGGTGTGTAAGTTCTTTACCGGCCAACATTCAGTTCCATACAACATGGCAGGCCTAACTACTGCTCTATAAAACTTACCTTTTAGTAACGGTGGCACTTTCTTGTCACACAAAACTCCCGACGCTAACCTCCACTTCATCCACCCCACCCCTATACGGTGTGTGACATCCTCGTCAATCTCCCCGATCCCCTGAATAACCGATCCAAGGTACTTGAAACTATCTTTCTTGGGAATGACTTGAGAGTCAAGCCTCACTTCAACTCCCGCTTCCGTCGGCTCAACTCCAAATTTGCACTCGAGGTATTCCGTCTTCGTCCTACTCAACTTGAAACCTTTAGACTCAAGAGCATGTCTCCAAATCTCTAGCCTCTCGTTGACGCCGCCTCTTGTCTCGTCAATTAGAATAATGTCATCAGCAAATAGCATGCACCATGGAACCTCCCCTTGAATATGATGAGTCAGTGCATCCATCACTATGGCAAATAGGAATGGGCTGAGCGCAGACCCTTGGTGCAATCCCGTAATAACTGGAAAGTGTTCAGAGTCGCCTCCTACTGTCCTAACCCGAGTCTTAGCTCCATCATACATGTCTTTAATCACCCTAATATAGTTACTCGGGACCCCTTTATCCTCTAAGCAGCTCCATAAGACCTTCCTAGGAACCTTATCGTACGCTTTCTCCAGATCAATAAACACCATGTGGAGATCCTTCTTCTTATCTCTATACTATTCCACCATCCTCCTAATAAGGTGGATAGCTTCTGTGGTAGATCGTCCCGGCATGAACCCGAACTGGTTGTCTGAAATAGACACCGTCCTTCGCACTCTCATTTCTACCACTCTCTTCCAAACTTTCATGGTATGACTTAGTAATTTGATGCCCCTATAGTTGTTACAGCTCTGGACATCACCTTTGTTCTTATACAACGGGACCATTGTACTCCACCTCCACTCTTCAGGCATTCTATTAGTCTTGAATATAACACTAAACAATGCAGTAAGCCATTCCAAGCCTGCTTGACCCACACACCTCCACAGTTCAACCGGAATCTCGTCTGGCCCGGTAGCTCTGCCCCTTCTCATCTTACGCATTGCCTCCATGACTTCATCGATCTCAATGTCCCTACAATTACTTACTTCATGGTGACTGTCGGCATTCCTCGATCCCCCAAGTATAATATCCTGATCCCCTTCTTCACTTAGAAGTTTATGAAAGTATGTCTGCCACCTCCTCTTAATCTGGTCATCTCCCATCAAAACTTTGCCGTCATCATCTTTTATGCACCTCACTTGGTCCAGATCCCGAGTTGTCCTCTCTCTCGCCTTAGCGAGTCGGAATAACTTCTTCTCCCCACCTTTGTTCCTTAGCTCCTCATACAGACGAGCAAAAGCTATCGTTTTAGCCTCTGTCACTGCCATCTTCGCCTCCTTCCTAGCTACCTTATACCTTTGACTGTTCTCTCTCTTCTCCTCCTCGTCAGTGCTCCCTACTAACCTTAGGTAAGCCGCCTTCTTTGCTTCCACTTTACCTTGGACAACTGCATTCCACCACCAATCTCCTTTGTGTCCACCATAGTGTCCCGTAGATATCCCTAACACCTCTCTCGCCGCCTTTCTTATACAGTCCGCAGTCGTCGACCACATTGTGTTTGCGTCCCCACTACTTCTCCAAGCTCCCATTGCCGATAACCTTCCTTCCAACTCTTTAGCTTTATCCTTAGTTAAGGCGCCCCACCTAATCCTGGGGCGTCCTTGTACTGACCTCTTCTTCCTCCTTATCCTAATACAAATGTCCATCACCAAAAGCCTATGCTGCGTTGAGAGGGTCTCACCTGGGATAACCTTGCAGTCCTCGCACAACCTTCTGTCGCATCTCCTGAGGAGTAGATAGTCAATCTGAGTTTTCGCCACCGAACTTTGGTAAGTAACCAAATGTTCATCCCGCTTCGTAAAACTCGAGTTTGCAATGACTAGATCGAAAGCCTTGGCAAAGTCCAACAGCGCAATGCCCCCTCCGTTCCGCTCTCCGAAACCAAATCCGCCATGCACCTCAGTGTACCCACCTGCAGATAACCCAATATGACCATTGAAATCTCCTCCTATGAATAACCTCTCAGAAGGCGGTATACTACGAACAATCTCATCCAACCCCTCCCAAAATTGCCTTTTAATCCTCATCCAAGCCTGCTTGTGGTGCGTACGCGCTAACGACATTTAAAGTACCCTCACCCACCACCAACTTTATAGTCATTAGCCTATCATTCACCCTCCTGACCTCTACCACGGACTCCCTAAGATGGCTATCTACCAGGATACCCACTCCATTCTTACCCCTCAGGACACCAGAGTACCACAACTTATACCCATCCACGTTTTTCGCCCTCGATCCGACCCACCTAGTTTCCTGGACACACGCTATATTAATCTTCCTCTTCTGCAGGATTTTCGCCAACTCTATGGATTTACTCGTTAGTGAACCTATGTTCCATGACCCGATTCTCAACCTATATGCTCCCTTGCCCCTTCTACCCGACCCACCCCCTGAACCCCACCCCACACTCTGCCCCACCCGAGGACATGCCCTTATTCTATCATCCCAGACTGCAGCCACTACACCTACAACAATCTGGAGAAGTCTCGCTAGTGTACAACGTACACAAATCAAACTTGAAGGAAACACGTGGTAGCTAGTATCCTAGTTCAAAGGTTTAACTATTGCGAAGTAAAATAACAGTAATTTAGCTAACACCAAAAGGGAAACAGTAAAACAGGAGGTACCAATTCCCGATAACAAAACCTGTGGCTGATTTGCTGTGCTCAATGTAGTTGTACGCTCCCGCCCACTTGCTGACACTCGCCCAGGTTGCTCTCCTTTGCCAGTGCTCGTGCGCCCAACTTGTCTCCAATACTCCGAGAATTCCTGAAAATACAGAAAATACCACGACCAAAAAACCAGAAGGAGCTATCACCGCTACCTCTTTGCATTAATGAATCAAGGACGGAGTCAAAATGTCGGCCGGAACAATTGAACAACGATCGGAAACTCGGAATCACCACCTTGAGGGAATGAAAATAGTTCCCGTTTTTTTAAACACAGGTGGTTATAAGATAAGATAAACAGAAAAAAGGTTCACCGTCGTTTAACACTTCACTGCCGGATCACATCAAACAGATCTCTATCCAAAATAGTCAAAAAAGCATCGCACATACAGAAACAGATCAGATAGTATTTAGAACATGGTTGAGAAAAGAACTAGCAAACTTAATACTAGCTCAACCCCCTACTGCTACGCGGTAAATGAAGGTTAAGGCTTTAAACACCCTCTAGGTACCGCAATTCAGTATTGTGGAGGGCACAAGCAGAGGGATATTAAAGATTTCTACAATGTTAAGGTGAATTTTTGTTTTAATGATGAAATCCTTGAGAATTGTAAGAATAAACATCTAAGCCCTAAATAGATGCACAATTTCAAGATTTTTGTTTCTAGATAGAGCGAGAGTTTTTTTTTAAAAAAAAAAACAGAGTGAACTTCAGCAAGAATGGGAGCTGCAGAGTTCAAAATTATAAGAGGTTGATTGGTCTTAAACCGGTAAAACATGATTAATCGATTCTTATTAGGCCTGAAGTTTGTCTAGGCATCGTATGCGTTGCCTAATTACCTTAAAGGGGGGTGAACATGCATATTAATTCCAGTTTTAAAAGGACGCAGTTAACCAAACTTGTATTATTGGATTAAACATACTGGTGAGGCGTTCAACAATTGCAACTCAGAAAAAATAAAAACCCTAAGTAACAGTATGTCTAATGCACATAGAAGCTCCTAAAACATGGTCTCTAAATGCTAATGAGAATGCAGCAGTAATTTTATAATAGTTACTTATTGGTTATTAACTAATCATGATTACGAAATAAGTATAATAACAGACTGAAAGTAAAGAGCCTAAAGCAGGATTACTAATATGTGAGATGCATGTCCTATACATGATATCTATTGCGCAAGTAGGTAAATAAAGTCCTATAAACATGTGTTCTACCCATTACTTGAACTAAGCATGCATAACCCCTCCCATATTCACTATTCAACACCAATCATTCGTTTACAAATTATTACAAACCAAGGATAGCCGAATTACAGTAATAAAGAATAAAAATAAGAAATTATTCTATAGGGAGCCTTCAGCCAGGCCCAATCTTCCAACCTCACTCCTTTCGAGTATCACAGCCTTTGCCATGGTCTGGGTGCGGCAAAGCTCCCTAAGGCCCCATTGGCTCTCTGGCCAATACCAGCACCCAAACATTTACCAAAAAATGTTGAACAAGTGTAGTGTGGAATTACCAGCCTTGTGCATCAAAGTTCAGTGAGTACTCAGAGGTACCCAAAGCAATGCTTACACGAAGGGGGTAGAACCTAATCTCTAAGAGTAGTGAGAGTGCGTGATATAGTTTTAAGGAAATTGAGTTGAGAAAAAAACAGTTTAAAAATGATCCATATAGAATCAGTTCTTGAAAGAAAAACAATAGAAGAGTGTGACAGTTTTGTAAGAAGGTGAGTAGGACAATCTCAGAACTAGAATATCACACATAGTTCAGGGAAGCAAACACAAACAGGGGAAAGGGGAAATGGGGACAAGTAGTTCACATGTAAGAGCATAGTTGCACATACGTAGACATCAGAGAAAACATTTCGGAACTTAAACGGTCACAACACATTTCATCCCAAAGTGCTCATGGAAGAGGTTCAGGATTATTTAGTAGCTAGGAAGGGTAGTGAATATATGCTAATAATGTACTGGGGCTAGGGGTAAGGAAGAACTGTATTAAACAAGTAAGGGAAGCAGTAGACATGCTGAATTAAGGGAAGAGTAATCACATCAATGATCTAGCAAAGAGGCACGCTAATTGCAATGAAAGCAGCAGAACCATAAGTAGAAGCATAAAAGAAATAAGAGAAAGTGCAATATGCATAAAATCACGTTGTTTTGGAAGCTGTAAATCAAATAACAGACATACCAGTCAAGAGTGGGATAATAGATCAGTAGTGTGCAGGGAAGTAGAGCAGTAGTGTGCAGACCAAGAGAGAAGCAATGTATAGAGCAATAAAATAGTAGAGTAACAAGTTACTCAGTCTTGGCTTTTAGCCGACTAGGTAACCAGTAGTCAATAAGAGAAGCGAGCGAGAATGTGTAGGAAAGTAAGAGAGAATAGTGAGTATGTTTGTGTGTGTAAGAGAGAGTTCAGAACAGTGTGGTTGTTCGTCTGTTATGCAAAACAGAGGGTAGAGTATTTATAGTTTTGAAAACAAGTAAAGAATAGGGTAACAAGTACACAATTATAGAAGCAATACCAATTGGAATCAATCATAGGACCAAACTCCTTTTAATTAGGGAGTCATGATTCAAATGGGTACAAGTTATATCAGATAAGGAAAGAATCACTTAGACTACTGAATCTACCATAATAGGAGCAGTAAAGCATGTAACATGTAATAAGGGCCAAATACGTAATATTTCAAGTAAGGAAAATATATACTAAATATTTGAAAGTATGTTTATGCGCATAAATATGGTAAAAATATAAATTAACTCTGAAAATTAGTCAAAGAGTCACGGATGAGCACAAATAAGGAAGTGATTCAAAATCAGTAAAAAACTTCTAATGAAAACATATACAAAATCAGGGATTTGAAGAGATGCACAGAATCAGCAGAATATTTGGTAAACAATGAATAATTAGACCTATTAAACACAATAGGCACGACAATCAGAGAACCCTAAGCAAGAAATCACAAAAACAGTAGAAGGTTGGAACCCTAACAACAAAATTAAAGCATAGAACTCGGAGAATAACCCAGAAGATCACACAAACAAGCAAATAATATAAACATAAACATATAGTACTCAAAATTAGAAGATAAAGTGATTTCGAAAAGGGGTTCAGAAACCCTAGTTTGAAAAAAAGGGAACAAAACGTTTAAAACTTGAGCAATCGTAAAGATCGAGTAGAGAGTAGTGTAAAACATAAAGGTATGAGTTAAAATCGTTTAAAAAATACAGAGATTTAAGAGGTCTGGGTAGAGATTAGGGTTTCATAAGAAACCAGTGAGAAGTAGGACAAACCTGGCTGTGAAACTCAGCAATAATGGTGTTCATAGCACCATCGGACCAAAACCCATTGGAGAAAGGCCGAAGACAAATCAGGCAAAGCTTTCAGTGACCATATCGTATGGTGGAGGCTCCTGGGGTCTCCAGGATAGAGGGAATCAACGAGATAAGGTTTCACGACGGCTGGTGGTCGAAAGAGGTGAGGTTGGAGGTGGCCGGATAGATGGTGAAGTCCATTGGAGAAGAACCAGAAGGTTCTAGAGAGAAGGAGGAGAGGAATAGACCAAGTAGAGAGAGAGACCGGTCTCGATGAAATGAGGGGTCAGGGGGGTAGTTAGAATTTAATTAAGGAAACGAAATCTGGGCCGTTGATCTCATTTGATCAACGGCTCAGATTAAATCGAAGCTGGGCCGAGTTATTCGGAGATTGGGCTAGGCGGATTTGGATTGGGTACTGGGTTAATTAAAAATCTGATGGGGTGGGTTACAATTGGGGCTAAAATTGCAATAATAATAGGTTAGGTATTAAATAACCAATTTCTCCCTCTTAATTTTATAAAAATAATGGAAATGATTTAAAAAAAATTAAAAGTACTGAAACCATTAGTAATACAAAAATACTGGAACTGATTTTGCAATTATAAAAATACTATTAATCGAAACATGGGCTATAATTGCAATTATATGCAAATTAGCTTTAAAAATACCAAATAAATTTGTAAAAATATGCAAACATCACCTTAATTATATTTTGGTATAAATATGAGAAATAAATAAATTATTCACCAAAATGATAATTTTGGGAATAATTATTGGATTTTGCACTGCTAAAATAGACAATAAATTGGTTTTGAAAAATCCTTAAAAAATTTGGGAAAAATACCAAAATACTTGGGCATGCTTATGTATGCACATATATGTTATTTTGAAAGTATTTTGAGTGTAAAAAAATACTTAGGGAAAAATTGGGTATCAACAATTGTTATTTGCCTCCACTTCTCGTGCTTGTATCTGCAACGGAGTTAATAGCCCTGGACGTATGTTGATCTCCGCGAATTTGACAAATTCCCCATGTCGATGGAAATTTGATAACTTGATGCAAGGTTGAAGGAATAGCATCCATTTCATGGATCCATGGTCTCCCCAGAATCATGTTGTAAGTCATCTCCATGTCTACTACCTCGAACTTTGTATCTTTGACGACCCCTTCAGCAAAAGTGGTGAGTATTACCTCTCCTTTTGTGACGACACTGGAATTATCAAATCCAGATAGAGTATGCGCCTTTGGTATTACTCCATCTTCAGCTTGTATCTTACGTAGCACTCTTAGCAAAATAATATTCACGGAACTACCTGGATCAATCAAAACACGTTTCACATTAGTATCATGCACAATTAAAGATATTACCAGTGCATCGTTATGAAGGATTAATACGCCATCTGTATCTGCATCATTGAATGTAATATTGCCTTCTTCTAGAACATGTCGCACCCGTTTCCCTTGGGTAATAGTTACTTTGGAAGTTTTGTTAGCTGCAGTATATGACAAACCATTGATATCTTCACCCCCACTTATAACGTTAACAGTTCTTTTGGGAGAAGGTGGTTTTGGAGGCTCCTGCATGTTCTTCATGTAAGCTTGCTTGCCTTTCTCGCTGAACAACTCAGTAAGATATCCTTGTTTCAATAAATGATCAACTTTACTTTGTAAAAATCTACAATCTGCTGTTTTATGCCCGTGATCATTATGGAACTCGCACCAATGGTCAGGGTTGCGCCTGTTTGGATTCGATCTCATTTCTTTTGGCCATCGAACCTTATCTTCCATGCTTTTCAAAACAGCTACGAGCTCGGAGCTGCTGACGTTGAAGCTGTAACCTCCGAATCTTGCTTTTAAATTTCTATCATCATCCCGTGACTCATAGTTGTTTCGCTCGTTCCTAAATCTTGATGAAGAACCTGATTCTCTGTTTCTTGACCTGTGATCATACCTTTGATTATCCTGTTTTGATCGTGATTCTTTTCCTGTAGGTCCCATATAGGGCTCATACCTATTTTTACCGGATCTTTTTTCGTTCTCTGCTCGTCTTAAACGTATACTTTCTTCTTTTTGAGATCGGGAAACAGTATCTTCCTCAATCCTCAACTTCGTGCTATACCTGTTATAAACATCATTCCACGTTGTAGCTGGGAATTCTCGAAGGCTTTCCTTGAGTCTCCTTGTAGCTTCCGAGCTTTTTTCATTCAAATTGCCTGTGAAAGCTATAGCTGCCCAGTTATCAGGTACACGCGGCAATGTCATTCTTTCACGTTGAAATCTGTCCACGAATTCTCTAAGCAATTCTGAATCTCCTTGCTTAATTTTGAAAATATCCTCCATTCTTTTTTCCACTTTTTGGGCTCCCGAGTGTGCTTTGATGAAAGAATCTGCAAGCTCAGCAAAAGAGTTTATAGAATTTTCAGGTAAAAGGGAATACCATGTTAGTGCTCCTTTGGTGAGTGTTTCACCAAAGTTCTTGACTAATACCAATTCGATCTCCTGCTTAGTCAAATCATTGCCTTTTACGCCCGTTGTGAATGCAGTCACGTGGTCTCGTGGGTCTGTTGTTCCATCATACTTTGGAATATCAGACATTTTGAACTTTTTTGGAATTGGGAGTGGGGCAACACTTGGCTTCCGGGGTTGTTGCGAATATCTGTTCATGTCTACCCCTTTGATTATGGGCGGCACCGCGGGTATCTTCTCTATGCGTTCACTTTGCTCCTTGAGCTGTCTCTGCAAGGTTAGTACTAAATTTTGTAAATCAGAATTAATTACATTACTTGGTTCTCTCTCTTGCGGTTTACTGGGAGTTCCACTTTTGCCTGAGTTAACAAGCCCGGAACGAGGGTTTTCTATAGTGTTAATATTTGGAGAATGTGTGGGTGTTGCAACAGGTAACTGGTTAACAAGCGCCTCAACAACTTTGTTGACCTGAGCAGTAATTAATTTCTGCAAAGCTTCATCAACAGCTTCAGCATTTTCAAATTGAGCATACTCGTTTATTTGAGATCCATCAGGAGTACCCTCACGAGATTGTCGTGGAGAGTCCTACGGAGTTGGAACTTTCATGTTAATATTCTGTGGGCCTCCCTGACTTTGTTGGTTCTCTTGGTTTCCTGGGGTGTTGTCATTGTTATTCGACATAATTGATGTAACAAGGAAGGTCAAGTGAAAAGAAAATAGATTATCAGATTCCCGGTAACGGAACCAATTTGATTAACTAAAAGATAGAATTTCAGTCAAAGCTAGAATTTAGAAGAACGCGGGTTACTGATAATCAAAAGAATATGTAGAAGAGAGTAATTTGGAGTAACCAGAGTGTATTTCAGGAGAAAAACAAGTGAATCAAAGTATATTCCAATTGTATCTTGTCTTTACAAGTGACCAGATACCTCCCTTTTATAGGTATCTTGAAGATATGCGTTTCCTCCAAATCATAATGAGGTTATTATGAATAATTAAAGATATTGAATGCTACGTTACACAATCATTGTAATCAATACAAATTCTCTAACGTATCCAGTATTTAATGCCTGTCGAATTCCGTATCTGCGCTCTTTATTATGGTCAAATCCGTTCCTTTTGATAAATGATTTAAATAGATACGGGCGCTGAATCCTTCAAATGTCCTCCCGTGCCTTTTCCTTTGCCTTTGCTCGTTTCTACTGCTGCCCATGCCTCTTGACTAATTATAATTCTTTGACTATTTGACCAGTCCATGTGTCTCAACATGTCACTTGCATATATAAATGCAATTTTTCCCAAATACATACACCGAGAAAGGATAAAACTCCTAACTATCACAATATGCCAGAGGAGGAAGGGCTGAAGCTCATAACTATCAACACTATATGAGAAATGCATAAGTGAAACCAATGCCTTTAATATCTTGATTTTCACTCCATGAGTATGTCTTCTGTGCAAGAGTGCGCGTGCACATATATCGCTCCATTTTTATTTATTTTTAATACAGTAAAGTAATTTATTGATGATTAGTTACCTCTAAGGAGGTACATCGAAAGTACAAAAGATGTAGCCAACTGAACCATTAGAGTCCGAAACCAAAATGACAACTTTTTGGACTCAAAATATGTTTCTACAATTTTTTTTTAAAAATATATTTTTTTTACCTAAAACGCATTATTATACTGCATTTTACTTTAACGGAATTTTAGCCGGTAAAGTTTTTACATCATGCATGCTTGGTCCCAAAGAATGGAAGAAAACAAGCATCTTGTAAAACGAATTATACAGCGGGTAAAAGCCTTGGTGCTATTCCTGTCTTTTTCATTTCTCAAGGTCCCCCCTCCCCCACCTATACTTTCATGCTTAGATTTTTCTTTTCCTTTTTATATCTTCTTTTACGAATTTTAAGGTACTCTTATTTGTTTTTCCACTGTCGCTTTCTCTACATCATTTAGATAATAAAATTACATTTCACTGCTCAATCTTATTAACTTAAAATGGGAGATTTTATTCATCTTCTTACTAGCTTACAACCAAGATGTATTTTGATTTAGTGACTTGATTTTTACTAATGAGGCAATGTTAATAATCAGTGGTGGTTTTTCAAAATTAATTATCACTAAATTCACGTGAACCTTCTTCAAGAAAATTCATAAAAGTAACAAGACTTTCATTTATTCATGACCCATTATACATTTAGTAAACATTGTAAAAGCAAAATCATAGATAATCCAAAGATACGTTATACAACAAACAAATAAATTAAATCACTGAAGAATTAATGTTTTTAGGGACTCTCAAAATTAATAAGTTTTATATATTCTAAGATTAATCGAATCAACACTTGGGCATATCTGGAGGTGGAGGCAGAAGTTTCTGATCCAAGCCTTTTCCATCCTAAACAATGAATGCCATATCCATTCCCCAGCTTATGTGACGCTTAAGAGTACCTAAACAATTAATAAATACTTTCATGCTTAGATTTTTCTTTTCCTATTAGCAGAAAAGATTTTTTTATTTTTATTTCCGACCCGCTGTCCAGTATCCTTATTGGTGCCCGACTAAATTTGTTTTCGGGGGGAAGCGCTCCCTCCCAAGAATTTGGTTAACGTTTGGCAGAAAAGATTTGATGAAGTAAAAATTCCTTATACTATCAATTTATAGAACTAAATTCTTCCTTTCAATCCCAACAACTTGACTACTTAAATGGCTATATCATACTTACCATTAAGCAAAACCATTTTTCATGCATGTCCAAATTTTAATAGACGAATAATACACTAAAATAGGCACACACATACACCAAAATAAAATCTTCACATTTGTGAAATTGAATATAACTCCTAAATAATTCTTCATCTATTCTATTTTATATGTCACTCTTTCCTTATTAATTAACCTGTTGCAAAAGAATGACATTATTAATAATTTCAGTATTATTAATTAATAATTTGAAATTATTAATAATGTGAGAAAATTGAATAACAAAATACTCTATACTTATAGTTTTGTAATTTTATTATCTAAATGATGTAGAGAAAGCGACATTGGAAAAACAAATAAGAGTACCTTAAAATTCGTAAAAGAAGATATAAAAAGGAAAAGAAAAATCTAAGCATGAAAGTATTTATTAATTGTTTAGGTACTCTTAAGCGTCACATAAGCTGGGGAATGGATATGGCATTCATTGTTTAGGATGGAAAAGGCTTGGATCAGAAACTTCTGCCTCCACCTCCAGATATGCCCAAGTGTTGATTCGATTAATCTTAGAATATATAAAACTTATTAATTTTGAGAGTCCCTAAAAACATTAATTCTTCAGTGATTTAATTTATTTGTTTGTTGTATAACGTATCTTTGGATTATCTATGATTTTGCTTTTACAATGTTTACTAAATGTATAATGGGTCATGAATAAATGAAAGTCTTGTTACTTTTATGAATTTTCTTGAAGAAGGTTCACGTGAATTTAGTGATAATTAATTTTGAAAAACCACCACTGATTATTAACATTGCCTCATTAGTAAAAATCAAGTCACTAAATCAAAATACATCTTGGTTGTAAGCTAGTAAGAAGATGAATAAAATCTCCCATTTTAAGTTAATAAGATTGAGCAGTGAAATGTAATTTTATTATCTAAATGATGTAGAGAAAGCGACAGTGGAAAAACAAATAAGAGTACCTTAAAATTCGTAAAAGAAGATATAAAAAGGAAAAGAAAAATCTAAGCATGAAAGTATAGGTGGGGGAGGGGGGACCTTGAGAAATATAAAAAGACAGAGGAATAACACCAAGGCTTTTACCCGCTGTACAATTCGAGAGCCGTCTTTGGGATGATAATACTGCGTTTTACAAGATGGACCTTAATGTAAAACTCAGTATTATATTGCGGTTTACAAGATGCGCGTTTAATGTTTTTACAAGATGCGTGTTTAATGTAAAACGCAGTATTATACTGGGTTTTACTTTAACCGTTAAAGTAAAACGCAATATAATACGTCATTTTAGGTAGAAAAGTAACTTTTTAAAAAAAAATTGTAGAAAATTGTTTGAGTCCAAAAAGTCGTCATTTTGGTTTTGGACTCTCCATCGTCACATCATGGACTTTTCAAAAGAAAGGTTGTGTTTTCCAGACGACTACTCCTACACCATGAATATAGTGTTTGTAAACACCTATGTTTTACAATATAATTGTAAGAATGTAATTTCTTTCCTTCAAACTATCTATTATTTTTTTCCAGCCATATAATCCACATGATGCACATCGGGCAGAGTCTTTTTCTTCCTTTTCTCCATCCTTTGTCCTTGACATACATCGCTCTATTGTGAAATTACACTGTAAGTGCAATTTAACATATAGCTCTGTAGTTCTTACCATATGAAAAAGTTATCTAGCATCCCTTCACAAGATCAAGTTGTATCAGTTTTTACTGCAAGTTATACTATATTCCAAGTTTGATTATAAAGTTCTTGCTTATTTACGCAAATTCCAACATCCTCAATTAGAAATCAATGCAAAAATTACATAATCCCAACCAATCCTATAGCTCTGACCACAAAGCACAAGGATAAAGTTAGTCTGAAGGTAAATTTTAAGAGTCAAGCTAGTATTATCAAATATTAGGAAGATTTATAATCTATTCATTGTAGGACTAACAAAGCAATCATAAGATTACAATGCGCAAGAGAGACATAACCAGCCTTTCATATAAATAGCCATGTAAAACTTTCGAAAAAGGGTATATGCATAGTGGCAATGCCAAAACCTGTAGCTGGAAATGAGAAAACAGAATTATCACAAGCTATAGGTGTACGGTTCATTAAGGGACATATTTTTGTCTATACAAAGGACTCCAGAGAAAAATTCATCTAAAAAAAATATAACCCCCCAAAAAAAGAATTCTTCTGGTAACTATTACGTGTCTTTGTATTTGTATTGTGAGACTATTCAAAAGATTGTATGATAGACTAATGAATCCTTAATCAGAAGTATTTAACACTGAAAATATGCATGAAATTAAAGCACTTCATTTTCAAATTATCAACCTTCAGCCCTTGAAAGTCGGTGACATACCTGCCATGCTTTTTCCGGTTAGTTGGATCAGAAGTCTAATAGCCTTGCAAGGATAAGATCTAGTGAGAAAGCCCTAAGGGATGGCTCTTAGATTTAGATGTAAGATGTCACATATTCGAACCTTGTTCGACCAAATACACATGCCAACCAACCCATGGTGAATTGAAGGTACAGTCCACAGGAAAAATAAGACGATCTTAGAATACAATGCAAATGCATTACAGCTACATGTGTATCTAACTGACCAAACTATTGAGAAAATAAGATGTCACCAGTGTTTTCTAAGTGAACAAAAAATAATTCTCAAGTGCTCTGCTAATATTAATTTTTCTTCTCTCTTTTTTACCCATAGAGCAGATTCCAGTAGCATTAAATGAATACCAAAAATAGAGAGTTGGACCTCATGTTCAAGTTTTCATTCAAATGTAAAACCTTACTTGCGGGACTGATTTCAACTTCCATTTATTGAAAGATAGTATATTATTATATCTTAAATGGAGGCATGATCATCAGAAATGGCAATACTTATGAAGCATATATACGATATGTCAATCTGAATAAGGTCATGAATGCATAGTGGAATAGAACAAAGTAAATATTGATCTTTACTAATGAAGAAGGACATCATAATATGTGAACGGTAAAGCCTCCACACACCAAACAATGAGTTTAGAGTTAATGAGTATGGATATCTTCCTACCAAAGTTCATATGAAATATACAATCATTTAGTGGGTTACATTTCAAGACTCACATAAACCTTCATACAACAATCAATAGTGGAGCATAAGGTAACGAAAGCAAGCGGATATAATTGCTAACAGATAATCAAAGAACAAAATCCCAAATATTTTGCTTGATTACATTGTTTAAATGTATTCAACAGTCTGAAAAATCTCATATAACTTTGGGATGGAAAGTGTAATAAATCTCAATTCATAACAGAAAAGAACCTCACGGATTTCCGGCTCAATTTACTTTAAGAGTACTTTCTATTTTATTTTTACCCTTTTTCTTTTTTCCCTTTTTTCAATCATTTGGGTTCCTACAACTTTTAAATAAAAATTTAGAATTCAGTTGATTTACATTTTCATCATCTTTTTGCTAAAGAGGGACATCATGAAGAGTTTATCAACACATGTAAAGTGATGTTGATATTTGGATATGTTTTTTGTTTTTCACTTAAGCTTTTGTATTTAGGTAGTTTTGTAAAGTGTCTGCAGTTTGTTTTCCTTGAGTATCATGTAAAAAGTAATCATTTTTAGATGGCATGGCCTGCTAATGTTCTCTTGATGTATATGCTTTAGCCACAGACACTTTAATTTTGCTTGGAGACGGAGCTATTTCAGATAGATTTGTGAAAGAAGTACCAATTAAATCAAAGGGATTTGTATGAAATTATTTTCAATGGTTGTCTCTTACCCAAGCACAGCATTCATGAAGAATATAAACATAATTTTCCAAATTAAATTTTCAAAATGTCATTCAGAGGCATATAAGATAATTAGAAGCATATTTATTTTTTTATAAAATCTGAATTTACACCACTATTGAAAAGGGGAAAAGATCGCAGATAGTTCCTCCATATGCGGTCAATTCATTTAGACATGTTATCAAATACCTCTCGGTACGTACATCAGCGTATAAATCGAATAAAGCAATCCAAATGAATGTGAAAATCCAATAAGACTATTCGAAAGAACATAGAAACTGTCAGATGCCACCAAAACCACATTAGCAATAACAGAGAACATCAATGGAAGCACGAATACATAAAAAAGCACACACCAGAGACATCGCTGCATGGATGTGCAACATTTGCCAATATACCAAGCAAGAAAAGAAAAAATTCAAATGAAATCATAAAAAAGAGCATAGCAGTAGAAGCAACAATGGCTAAGCTACCAAACAAAAAGAAAAATCAAAACAAACAAAGTCATTCACCCATAACTGAGAAGACAAAGGCAATCAAACCCAACCTTATGTGGTACCTTGGAGATGAGAAGCCTCAATCACTTGGAGCATACCAGTGGTCTCGAGCTCCAAAACCAACTCCATTCAACTCGTGCTTGAATATATTTTCGATTGGAGCAACACGGTTACCTCCACGTTTGTAGTCCTTATACAGAACCATTTGTTTTTATTGTTTGTCTCTAAAGTGACACAAAGTTGTGGGAGGATCCAGCAATTTTGGGAACAGACTTTAGCAGCAGAGGAGCGTAAGTGAGAATTGAGAAAGGAAGGGACAGAAGTAGGAGATGGAATTAACCATTCGTCCAGTTAGTGGGAGACACAGAAATACACGTGTTAATAACAGTAGTACAAGTGTTTAGAAAGGGATAGATAGACGTACACCTGTCAATAAAAATTGTTCACGCTGGAACGAATTCGAGAATACATCGCTTTTTGCTTCTTGCACAATTACCTTTAGCATGTGTTCTTCCCATTTGTTTGACTCAAAAGATATTTAAATCTTTATGAACAAATCAATCAAAAATAAAAGGGTAAATCTTAACTAAGTATAATAATCTCTAGATTGAAAGATGAGTAAGGAGAAGACGGATAGTAAAACTTCTTTATCAATCTAAATCAGTAAAATTCTTTTAAGAAAACTTCTCATTCATAAGTAGAAATATAGCAAATATTATCCATCCCCCCTTTACAAAGTTATTCTTCATATATAAGGAGTGAGTCTCCTCTAACTATAAAAGACAAATTATAAGGAATATTCGAAGAAATATTCTTAGTATCCCCTAACGGGCCTATATTATTACAAGGGTCGTACAATCTCTTGTTTGTCTTAAGGTTGTCCTTCGCAGGGCGTCAAGTTATGGGGAACTCATCGTTTCGTCGTACTCGCCGATGGTCGTGGTTGTTCAAATTTGGACTCATACAGTTAGTCTCTCCACTTGTCAAGGTTGCAACTTGATATGTCCTCGATGAGCGGACACCACACGTTTTTACGGGAAAATTTGACCCTTCGAAACGTAACGGCATTGGCCAATGGTGGGCGGTCGGTGTGCTTGGCAAGACACCAGGTTATACATTTGACCGGGATATGATGTCATCTTCACGTGCGTCATCATTATGAGTGTTTTCGAGGCAGGAGATGATGACTTGTTGCTTCGATTCTGGTGCCACTATGTGACATTCCGCTTCGATTTTGTTTTTTGAAAGTTCTTGGCCATTTCACTTCTGAATACCCCTCCTTATCTCTCCGAGCTAGCACTGACAATCTTCCGCTTCTTCTTCTCATATTCTTCGTTCACAACTTCATCTTTCTCCCTTGTTTCTACTGTATCAACACCTCTTTTCTCTTTTAATGAAAGCATGCCAAGGCAACACCGATCTTGCGAAGGGATTCCTGAAGCCGCCCCATTGTCCATGGTGTACCCTTCGGGCGGTGAAGATACAGTGGTAGAAGAGGGTGACAGCCTTCCTACGGTAGAGGAGTTAATGCCGAGACACCCCATGTCTCGAAGTGACTTCCTCAAAGATACCCCTCCTACTCCTGACCCCGTACTCTCTGAGACGGAGCAAGTTCACATTGACGCTCTTCGTGTAAAGTATGGCATTCCAGCTCATGTCGATATGGTTCCGGCGGGGAGAGATTTTGTAGAGGTCCACAGACCTGAGTACTGTGCTTTCTATGAGTACCCTTTCGTGATTGGCTATACTTTTCCTCTCTTCCCATTAGCGGAAGAATTCTGTAGATTCTACCAGGTTTGCCCAGCATAACGTTTGCCATATACGCTTAAGATACTCCTGTTGTTGACCAAGTATGCGGAGTTGGCGGAATATGATGTTTCCATCCATCACCTTTTGCATCTGGTCTCGCCTAGCTTCCACAGGGGTACCATGATGCATTTGAGGCATCGTGGCACAAACGGGCTGGTGGTCCGGATAGATGACCGGGCAAGTCGCAAGTTTTGGCACAAGTACTTCTTTGTCAAAAACTGAACACATCGTTTCTCACTCCGACAGGTTCCCGGAGCGATGGAATAAGACTCGTAAGCGTCACCACTCGCTTTACTCTTCCTTCATCTGTATTCATTATAAAGTTTGTTTGTTTCTCGTTTGCATCTATGAGACATCCACCTCGCCCTATTGCGGGCATAAGGGATTGGGTAGCTCGTCTGCTGCCCCATGCAGCGGAAACCCGGGATTGGCCCTCCTTCGTAAAGCGTTATGGCCCTAAAGTTCCATCTGGTAAATGTTTTCCCTGCCACTTCGTTGGCTATATGACGTTGTTTATTGATACGAACCTTTGTGACGACAGGTCGAGGAGCTTCCAGGCGGAGGGCGCCAGTCCCTGCGTTCCGACAGGCCGTTGCTGCTGCGGACACGCAATTTATTTTGAGTGAATCTATTCGAGAGGGTCGTCCTCAGCCTGTTTAATTAGAAGGCCCTTCTCGGGTCATAGTCGCGAGGGAAGAGGCTTCTTCAATGCCGGCCCCACACCTCTTGGACGAATCCTCCAATGGGGACGAGCCGTTATCGATAAAAAGGAGGAGAATGGAGCTCGGGAAGGGCATAGCCATGGATGCTGATAGAAGCAGGGCATCGCAGGCGGCACCCGTACCCATATTTATGGCTGATGCCATTTCGTCAGGGAGATCTCCCCAAGCGAAAGGAGTTTACCTAGGAGCCGGCTCCGTACACTCTGTTGAGGGCGGTGCATCGTCCAACATTGGAGGTCGTCGTGTTGAGGGTGACGGCTCAGGTTCAGATGTCAACCCGGAGGATGTCAACGAGTTCGTAGGTCTCCATACTCACGTGGAGATCAGAGCGGAAGGGACTGATCGTCACATAGTCATCCCGGGGGACTATAACTTGTTGCTGAACTGTGAGCAAATGGCGTCTGTTTTAGCTCCTCTATGTGATGCCCCTGAAAACGAGGTGCTTAGGGTGATGAGCGACATGGAGTTGTCTCAAAACATCGCTGGTATGGCTTTGCGGGTAGGTGTTTTTCCTTTCTTTTTCGTTGTTGGGTTTGTGTGGCGATCGTCAACCTGTATTTTGTTTCTAACTTCTCCTTTTCCTTTGTTCCAGACCCTCATCATGGAGACCGAGCAAGAGCATCAGGAGAGGAAAATGACAGCCATCTATGAGAAGATGTTGTCCAAGTATCAACGGTATCGTGCTAAGCACCGCACGATGGCAGACATTTATAATCAGGACCCTGAATTTCAGTTGTTTCGCGAGGGGCTCAAACAGAGGGAGGACCAACTAGAGCGTAAGATCAAAGAGCTGAGGGAGCGGTATGAGGAGCTCATGAAGGCTGTCGCCTGTAACAGTGAACTCGAGGCTTCCCTTAAGGTGAAGGAGGACGAGCTTGAGTTGAGCATGGGGGTGATGGTCGAGAATGCCGACTTACAAGTAAAGTGGCTAGTTTGACCGCTGAATTGAGTGCGAAGGCGGTGGAGGTTGAGGGGCTTAAAGGCAAGCTGAATGTTGGTGCTGATAAGTTGGCAGCAGCTATTTCTGGAACTGCATCTTTGGAAAATGCCCTCCGTGTTTGTAGGTCGGAGCTGACTGAAGAGAAGGAGGCCTCTAATCGTAAGGTCACGGGGCTTGAAGGGCGTGTTAAAGAACTGGAGGCAGAGCTATCTGCATTGAATGGACAAGTGGCCTCGCTGAGCCGATCCGATTGTGCCTCATCGTTTGTATGAGTTGTGGGTTCTTTTCGAGGCTCAGCTTGATGTGTACAAGGCTTTTCACGCCGAGGGGAAGGCAACTAAAGCAGAACTTCAGGCCGTGCACACCAAAGCTCGTGCAGCTCGTGAGGCATGTGGGTATGACCCTCTTACACCTGACAGGGATGACATCAACTCCGATGATGTGAACCGTCTTACTTTGGACTCTTGGTACGAGGATGCTTACCCCACCGGGGATGACGTGCAGTCTTTTGTTTGTACTTACTTTTGTTTTGGTGCTTTTGTAGGGGGCGTGCTTTAGCCCGTTTGTAAAAATAGGTGTACATAAAATTTTGATGTAATGTAGAATATATTTTGTCAATTTGTTGGTGTCTTTTGCAATTTCTATGGTATCTGAGATATCTGTCGAGTTGTTAAGTCGATTTAGCTTTTGGACGAGGTCGATCCCCTTTTTCGTCGATGGCCATGGCCATTGGGATGTTGCTTCGAACTATCATCGAAGTAGGATCCCGTCGTAGTTCGAACGAGGTCGAACTCATATTTTCGTTGATGGCCTTGGCCATTGGGATATTGCTTCGAATTGTCATTGAAGTAGTATCCCGTTATAGTTCAAACGAGGTCAAACTCATATTTTAGTCGATGGCCTTGGCCATTAGGATGTTGCTTCGAACTGTCGTCGAAGTAGTATGCCCTCGTAGTTCGAACGAGGTCGAACTCATATTTTCGTCAATGGCCTTGGCCATTTCTCGTTGGAGGTTTGATCGTATTCCCGTAGAAAGACATATGTTGACTTTATTCATGTAATAGAGATTTAATTATATTCTTGTAAGAATCACATATCGAATCTTTACATAAAATAGAGATTTGATTATATTCTTGTAAGAATCACACGTTGACTCTGTGATGGAGATTTGATTATCTATATCCAGTCCCTTCATTACTTCGCCCCGGAGATCATGTCGACGGGCGGGGTAATGAACAATACTTCGAACCTCGAGACGTCTCCCTTGCCGCCTCATTAAAAACCTCACCAGGAAAACCCGATTGGGACAAAACCCGGATAAGGGAAAAAGAGTACGACTTAGGTGGAGCCTTCTTTCAGAAGTGGAAGTATTTGAGATGGGCGACATTCGAGTTGTTTTGGAGTAGTTTTCCCTCCATTGTCTCTAACTGGAATGCTCATTTGTTTGCTGCAACCGTGATTTTGTATGGTCCATCCCAGTTTGTTCCCAGTTTTCCCTCGTTAGGGTCTTTCGCTGCTTGTGTTTTAGCCTTGAGGACGTAATCTCCGACTTTGAGCGGTTGCACTTTGGCCTTCTTGTTGTAGTACCTTTCTACTTGTTACTTTTTGGCTACCATTCTTATGTGGGCCATGTCTCTCTGTTCTTCGACTTCATCCAAATCTTGTAGCCTACTTTCGTCGTTGCTTGGTCCGCTTTCGTTAGAGTATCTCAAACTAGGCTCTCCGACCTCGACGGGTATAACTGCGTCAGTCCCGTAGACTAGTGAATATGGCGTCTCACCTGTACTGGTTTTTGGTGTGGTGCGATATGCCCATAATACTTCCGGTAGTAGTTTAGGCCATAGCCTTTTGGCGTCTTCAAGCTTCTTTTTCAATATATTCAGTATTACTTTATTGGAGGATTCAGCTTGACCATTACCGGTGGGATGATATGACGTGGAGAGTATTCGTTTGATGTGCCATTTCTCGAAAAACTCGGTCGTTTTCTTTCCAACAAACTGAGGTCCATTGTCGCAGTTGATTTATTTGGGGATGCCGAAACGGCATATTATGTTTTTCCATATGAACGTGATGACCTCTTGCTCATGTATCTGAGTGTATGCCCTTGCTTCCACCCATTTAGAAAAGTAATCAGTTAAAACCAAAAGGAAACGTACCTTACCTCGTCCAACTTGGAGGGGTCCGACTATATCCATCCCCCACTTTATGAATGGCCATGGTGAAGTGACAAAATGAAGGAGTTCCCCAGCTTAATGTATCATAGGGGCATACTTCTGACACTATTCACATCTCCTGACGTAGTCCGCGGCTTCTTTTTTCATGGTGGGCAGTAGCATCCGGCGCGGATGAGGCATCGGACGAGGGTGTGATTTCCCGTGTGGACACCGCAGTACCCTTTGTGCACTTCTTCCAGTACTCGTCTTGTTTGGTTTGGCCCAAGGCATTTGGCTAGGGGCGTACGTTCTTTTGTAGAGATCACTGTTTACAAGGTTGTATCTGGCCGCCTGTATCCGAAGTTTTTTGGCTTCTTTCTTATCTTGCGGGACCGCTCTGTCCTTCAAATATGCTACGAGGTGGTTGTGCTAGTCCCAAGTCAGGCTTACAGAATGTACCTCGACGTGGTCTATTGCGGAATGGAGAAGGGTGACCATGTTTTCCTTGTTGATATTTTTGGTGGTTGCCGCTAGCTTGGCGAGGTCGTCTGCTTCGATATTCTGCGCCTTAGGTATTTGGTCGAAGCGGCATTCATCGAATTCTGGCAGCAGTTTATGAATTTTTGACTGGTACTTTTGTAGTCTCTGTTCTTTGATTTGGAAAGCCCCGGTGACTTGGTTCACCACGAGTTGAGAGTCGCAATAGAGGACGAGTCATCGGGCGCCATATTGGAGGGCTAATTTCAATCCTGCAATCACAGCTTCATACTCGGCCTCATTGTTAGTCATCTCGAGGCATCGTATGGACTGGCGAATTATTTCGCCTGTAGGAACTTCGAGGACGAGTCCCGATCTCGAGGCATTAGAAGCTCCGTCGGTGTAGAGGACCCAGAGGTCGGTATGTGCGGAAGCGCAGAGCGTTTCTTGCTCTACTTTAGGCAATATTTCCACGCTAAAATCAGCAACGAAATCGGCGAGCACCTGTAACTTAATGGCAGTTTGCGGTTGGTATGTTATGTCGTGCTCGCTTAGTTCTATGGCCCATTTGGCCAATCTACCCGATAACTCAGGTTTGTGTAGGATACCCCTTAGGGGGAAGGTTGTTACCACCTTTATGGGGTGACATTGAAAATTTGGTCTAAGATTTCGTGAAGCTACGACTAACGCCAAAGCTAGTTTTCAAGGTGAGGGTATTTTGTTTCGGCATATATTAAGGTTTTGCTGATATAGTAAATTGGAGATTGTGCACCTTTGTTTTAGCGGATCAAGACTGTGCTTACCGCGACTTCGGAGACTGCTAGATACACAAGTAGACATTCACCTGGGTCTGCCTTAACGATTAGGGGTGGAGAAGATAGGTACGCTTTCAGTTTTCTCAGGGCGTCGACGCATTTTGCATTCCATTGCAATATGTGGTCTTTCCTTAGCACGTTGAAGAATTTATGGCATCTATCCAATGATCGTGAAATGAACCTCGACAGGGCGACTATTCGTCCTGTTAATTTCTGCACCTGCTTTTTGCTAGTCAGTACCTCTAGTATTCCTTCGATGGCCCTAATATCGTCCGGGTTGACCTCGATACCCCTTTGTGACACTAGAAAACTGAGGAACTTCCTTGAAGTTACGCCGAAGGAGCATTTTTCGGGATTCAGCTTCATACCGTATTGCCTCAAGATCTCGAAAGCTTCCTTCAGATTGCCAATGTGATCCTCTTTTTTTTTTGATTTTACTAGCATGTCATTGATGTACACCTCCATGGTCTTACCGAGTTGTTCTTTGAATATCTTGATGACTCACCTTTGATATGTCGCCCCTGCATTCTTGAGTCCGAACGACATTACCTTATAGAAGTACGTTCCTCGGTGAGTGATGAAAGTGGTGTTTTCTTGATCCTTTTCAGCCATTAGAATTTGGTTGTAGCCGAAGTAGGCGTCTAAGAAGCTCAATAGTTCATACCCCGCTATTGCACCGATGAGCTGATCGATGTGTGGTAACGGAAAGGAATCTTTCGGGCATGCTTTGTTCAGGTCGGTGAAGTTGACATACATCCGCCATTTCCCCTTCTTCTTTTTGACCATGACCATATTGGCGACCCATTGGGGGTATTTTGACTCTCTAATGGAACCATTAGCGAGTAATTTATCAACCTCCTCGTTGATTGCCTCATTGATGGCGGCATTGAACTTTCTCCTTATTTTTCATACCAGCGAGTAAAAAGGATCGACATTCAATCTGTGTGTGGCGATATCCCTTGGGATTCCTGGCATATCTGAGTAGGAGAAAGCAAAAAAATCGGCGTTGTTAGTTAAAAACTCACGATATTTACCTGGTTCCGAGAGGTTGTGTCTGATATATGCCTTTTTTGTGCTATTGGTGTCATCCAATTGGACGGGATCGAGATCTTCTACGGTTTCCTTACAATCTTCTACGATGTCTAGGTCTCAAATGGCCTCTACCTGTACGTCGGGTTTGGTTCCTGACACGGCTGATTGCTATGCCTCCGCACTTGCCCCTTTTAGTTTTTTGGTGTGTGTGCAGTCTTGGGTGATCCGGTAGCATTCTTGGGCGGTACGTGGCTCACCTCGGATGCTGAATATCCCCCATGGGGTGGGAAATTTTATTACTTGATAAAAACTTAACGGGACGGCTCGCATGGCGTGTATCCATGGACGTCCTATGATGGCATTGTAGGCTGTTTCCTGGATCATGATGTGGAATGTAGTTTCCAGGGTGACTCCTCCTACTAGGACGGGCAGCACTATTTCCCCAGAGGTTCGTTCCACTGCATTATTAAAACCCGTTAGTGTTATGCAACGCGGTATTATTTTATCCTTGAGCCTTATCTGCACGAGGACTCATGGGTGAACAATACACGCGCCGCTTCCATCATCCACCATTATTCATTTTACATCGGTATCCGCCATGTGAAAGTTATAACCAAAGCATCATACTGAGGGAAAGACAAACCGTCGGTATCCGACTTATCGAAGATGATACTGTCTTCGAGGTCGTCATACCGTTCGTGGGCAACCGTCCATTTGAGTTTATGTGTGGTGGTGAATTTCACATAGTTGATTATCGTATCGTCGCTGCTCCAATGATCATTTGTATGGTACGCACTGGTAATGGTGGTTTTGGAGGTCCTTGAGGTTGATCGCATCCGCGAGAGAAGTTGGCCCGTCCTCGGTCGCTCAGCAGTTCTTTCAGGTATCCCTGGTTTAATATTCTTACCACTTCTTTTTACAGACCGATGCAATCTTCGGTCTTGTGTCCTCTTTCCTGGTGGAATTCACATAGGACGTTCGATCTCCTAGTGCTCGGATCCGACTTTATCTTTTGCGGCCACTGCACCTTCTTGCCGAGCTTTTCCAGTGCGTAAACTATTTCTGAAGGAGAAACACAAAAGTTATGAGCAGATAATAGTGGAGGCATACCTCTTTCATTTCAGGGAGGTGCGGTGTGTCGAAGCGCGGCGTCTGCATGTCGTGGAGGAGGTGGATTGGGTGTTCGGATATAAGGCTAGTGCCTTTCTCGGTTGAAACGTGGTAGTTGATCCCTTCGACCGTCATTACGGCGATCTCTCCTTGTCTCGGTTTGGACTGATGTTAATCGCTGGAGCGGACCGTTCAGGTCATTCTCGTCTGCCCTCACTTCGGCGCAATAGGCATTATGGATCTCTTCCCACGTAGTAGGGGGTACTTCATGAGTCTACTTAGTAGCTTTTTGGTTGCTTTTGACCCGTTTTTGTTCAGCCCATTTTGAAAGGCTGCTACTGACATCCCTTCTGACACGTTCGGTAATCTCATCATTACCCTGTTGAATCATTGACCCTGGCCTCTGCCTTTTTTGCTCCCTCGTGAGCGGTGACGAACTTATCTGCCATATCTTTGAACGTTGATATCAATCGCACTGGTAGTTGGGAATACCATGCCAATGCTCCCCCTATCAGAGCTTCGCCGAATTTTTTCAGTAGTACAGACGACACCTGTTCATTTGATAAATCGTTACCTTTTACTGCGGTAACGTAATGGATTAAGTGATCCTCCGGGTCCATGGTGCCATCGTATATTTTCAAATATGGAAGCATTTTGAAGGTCTTCGGAATAGAATGGGGAGCTGCCCCTTCGCTATAAGGTTGTTCGATGAATTGGCCCATATCGCATTTTGGCAACTTCGGAGCACCTGGTATTTTATCAACCCTTTCCTGATGTTCCTTCCTCTGGTCCCGGAGTGTTTTGTTCTCACTTTCCATCTCTTCCATTTTCTTTAAGATGGCTGTAAGTGCAACGTTGCATGTATCAGCAACAGTACGGGTGTTACATGTTCGTGTAGTGTCTGGCTCATCGGCAGCAGCTGCGGTTTCTGCGGGTAATGTGTCTTCGTTATCTCTCTGAACGGGTTTCTCGAGCATGCTGCTCAAGGTGTTTGTCAACCATTCTTCTAATAGCCTTTTTACGGCCGGTGGCGCTTCTCCTGCTGTGGATGTTGAGGTTTCCCTCTCGCGCAAGATCGTTAGATCCTCATGCGGGGGAGGTGAGATCTCTCCCTCAGGTATAGCACTTGGTGTTGCGTTTTCGTTGTCTTCTCCACTGGCTTCGTTGAGGGAATTCAGGAGGTTGTTCGTGACACCTACTATTGCCTTTAGCCTTGCTTCTCCCTTTCCTGCCATTGTTGGCCTTTATGAAGCTAAAGAGTGGTGATTATTTCTTTCAAGAATCTAGATGAAAACTACGATTTCAGCTATAGAAATTCCCACAGACGGCGCCAAATTGTTTGACTCAAAAGATATCGAAACCTTTATGAACAAATCAATCAAAAATAAAGGGGTAAATCTTAACTAAGTATAATAATCTCTAGATTGAAAGATGGATAAGGAGAAGAAGGATAATAAGACTTCTTTATCGATCTAAATCAGTAAGATCCTTTCAAGAAAATTTCTCATTCATAAGTAGAATTATAGCAAATATTATCCATCTCCCCTTTACAAAGTTATTCTTCGCTGCATATATAGGGAGTGAGTCCCCTCTAAGCTGTAAAAGATAGATTATAAGGAATATTCGAAGGAATATTCTTAGTATCCCGTAACGGGCCTATATTATTACAAGGGTCGTACAATCTCTTGTTTGTCTTAAGGTCGTCCTCCGCAGGGCGTCAGGTTATGGGGAACTCGCCGTTTCGTCGTACTCATCGATGGTCGTGGTTGTTCAAATTTGGACCCATACACCATAGTCTTTAATTTGCTAATAATATATACTACTATATATATATATATATATATATATACTACTACTAGTAATGTAATATATTGCTGTTCAGTTTGACGTAAATGACTCAGGTTACCTTGGTGTAGAACTTTTTATTAAAGAAAACGTCCCCAAACCCGCTCCCTTCTCCTTACGCATACATTTGTATTGCTACTTATTTCCTTTCACCTTTACTTTTTCACTGATTCTAATATATAAATAAGTGCAATTTATTGAATCGAAATAGTGAAATAAAATATAGTAACAATTAAATTCTCTTAACCATTGATCACGCCCAACTATACCTTATAAAAAGAATTAAGTGATCGTTGCAAATATAATCCGATTTACAAGTCCGGAGTCGAATCCCACAGAAAACTAAGATTTAGCTAGAACTGTTCAATATTGTTAAGAAACACAAGTCCAAACAATTTCCTAATGAAAGAATTACAAAAAAAATACACATGACTTAACACAATAACAAAAAATGACCCATATTTTTAAGTTGTACCCGACCTAACTCATATTGTACATATTTTGAAAGCACTAGCAAATTCAAAATTTGTGTTCTTATAATCATTGCTTCTAAAAGCTATAGAGTTAAATTTGTGTTCTCACAACCATTGCTTTCACTCCCTCTTCTTCTCACATCTTCTACATATGCTTCAAGGCGTCGTATATTTTCTGCTTCTCCTCTGGTGTCAGCTGATTGCAATGTAAGAAAATTGAAGTGATTTGGAGTAGATTTGAACAAGAGTAGAAGTCCACCATTGAAAACCGTTCAAAGATTTGCTTTCGAAAATATAATTTTTTGAGTTTGTTAGTTGTTTGTACTGAGTGTTGTTCCAATTGATTAAAAATATCAAAAGGAGTTCAAAATTTAAATTTGAAGTGATTTGGAGTAGATTTGAACAAGATTTGAGTTAAATTTCAGAAAAGACGTAAGGAAGAAGACGAAGTCAGTTTTTTGAATAATTATGTATAATCTTGTACAATAGTGTATATGAGTGTCTAAACACATCTTATACACTATTATATGCTTTTATACCCATTTATACAAGCGTATATAGACGAACTTCTTTCACGATTTTCAGTTGCAATTCTTGTTCAAAACCAGTTCAAATCTCTATTAAATGACTTCAAAATTTATATATAACCTCCTTATACTATTTCTAACAAGTCTAAATAACACCCACTCCAAAATTCTTACAAAATCAAATTTGGAATTTAAATCCTCATATTTAAGCTTGTTAAAAATCTAATTTTCACCACCCAAATGGATTTGGTTTGTTGAACTAATATTTGAGTCACAGTTACTGATTCAAAAATTAACTTAAAAGCATTAGGAATCTTATTGTCACGCCTCCTTTTTACCACCCAAGGGTGAATATAAGGGAGTTTTTCCAATTTAAGTGACATTATTCAAAATGGGATTATTTTATTTATTTTTTCAGAGTCGTCACTTGGAATAATTTATTTTGGTGTCCCAAGTCACCGGTTATTTTAAAATTCCAAATCGAGGAAATCTGACTTTATTTAAAAGTCTGCGAATCAGAAATTCTAGATAAGAAATTCTGTTAACTCGAGATAAGGTGTTAGGCATTCCCGGTTTTCATGGTTCTAGCACGGTCGCTTAAACTATTAATAATTGGCCTAATTATCTGATTTATTACGTGTTTAAAGCCTATTGTGCATTTTTAAACTTTTTAAAACCGCTATTAATTTATGGAATTATTTCTTGAAACAAGTTACGATTGTCGTACACTTGCCGTTTTGGGACAAACCGCAAACCACTCTATATGAAATGCACCCGCGATTTGCGATATGTTTATTTTATTATTATTCAAAGTTGTTATGATCGGACCACATTAAATGCACACCCGAATTTTGGAATTAGGCATCGTAACTATGTCACGGGAACCGTACCCATAGCCACGATGATTTATTAATCGCGTATAAAGAAAGTTATGATGTATGTGACTTATTTTCTGATCTAATTTGAGATTCTTGTAAGTCCATGAATTATGAAAATTATTGAGAGTAGGCCTGACAGATGATTTATTTTAACCAAATATCTTAAAGGTCTAGTTTCCTACTTTATTCAAAGAAAAAAAGTCAGAAATCCCTTTGCCCAATATCAAATGAACTTACATCAACATTTTTATTCAATTAAAAATAAATAAAATGTTCACACCAAGCCTTTGTTAAAAAATATCAACTCAAAACACACTATCAGATCCATACAACGATTCTAAATCATGTTTGTTTAATATTTCCTCAAAACATATTTATTATATAAAAATCCTTCGTTCTTTAATAGCTCAAATCCCATAACCTATCAAAGTTTAAAAACAACAAAGAATCTAAGGATATCTTTTGCAATTCTAAATTCATCACTGCCAATAAACTTATGCTTTAAAATTACTAATTCATTATAGCATCTATGAATCCAGGAAAGGGGAATTAAACTAGTTATTCATGCTCATAAAAAATATATATTAAAACTTTCCATCTAGAGACATAAACGAATTTTAGGCATTTAACTATAAAAAAAATAGAATTTTGTATCTCTTCTTCTCTAGATTCAGCAAACAAAAAAAACATCCAACATTCATTTTTGGGGGATTTAAGCAACGAAATAGTCGAAAGCTTTCAACTAGACCAATCAAAATAAAGTATTGATTATATCAGTAGAAACAAAGAGAAAAGGGACCTTTGTATAGATAGATCTCAACTCGAATTACAGCAGCTCGTTGATTCCGGACCGAAACTTTCGCCGGAACTCAACGGACCTCCAAATTTGCCGAAAATATGCGCGAAAGGGTTGTTTGGAGCTATGAGTAGGCTAAAACAAAAGAAGGAGCACCGACACAATTTTGATCTTTTTTGGCCGAAGAAAACAACAGAGCTCTTTTTTTCTTGGAAGATGGGTAAAAAAAGATTGGAAAATGGCTACTGCTCACTTCAATGAGAGCCTTTTTCATTAAAGGAGAGGCTTATGGGTTGGAGATCTATGGAGCTTAAAGGTTGATTTTTTCTGCATTTTTGTGGTGCTTGAAATTGCAGAAGCAAAAATGCTTTTTTCCTTTTTTCCTTACCCCTTTTATGTGTGTGTGTCGTGTGTTATAAGTAGAGATTAGGTGATGGAAGAGTGTGGAATATAGGTGGGGAACATGAGTGGAGAGAGTGGAGGAAGTGGGTAGTAAGTGGAGAAAGTGGAGGAAGTGAGAAGTGAGTGTGAAAAGTGGGAAATTCAAACATGGTCAAAAATTAGGTGTTCACAGCATGCCCCTCTTTGATTGGAAACATGAAGAGTTTTCAGGCAAAGAAAAGATGAGCGATATGCCAAATTTTTGGCCATATCATTATTGAAAAGGGAAAAGAAATAAAAGATAGGGTACAACAGAGTCCTGGTTTTGGATAACCTACATATCCCAGGCTATAAGGGAATCAGGTTGCGTGTAGTTCAGGAAAAAATGATGGAATGACGAGCTCGAGAGTTGAGCGAGGTTCCGTCGAGGTTCCGGTCCGTGGCCCTGTTATTACATCAAAATTAAAAAGGAACTAAACAAGCCTATCAACTATGAGTTACAAGATTCCTATCTATGAGTCTTCTGAAGCTTGATCTTGAGTCTTGGATGGTTCTTTCTGCAGACTCTGATCTGAATCTTTATGCTCGTTAGCTGCAACCGTTGGTTCATTCTTCTTCAGATTTTGGGATCAAGACGGGACATGCAAAGCTTGTGACTTTAACTATGTCTTTGAGTAGTCCACATCTTTTCTCCGCTTCTGTACTTTGGATTCACTTCTTTTCCTTGTTTTTCTTTTCTTTTATTTGAATCGAGACTTCTTCTTTGGTCGCCTCGAAACTTGTGCCTCAAGGTAAAAGCCTGTTCAGGCACCAAAGCAAACAAACGAACGAAATTTTCTTCCCCAATTTTCACTAGAAAAATCTCGTGAGTTATTGTAACAAAAATATAAACTATTTCTTTATTGAAAGCAATAAAAGTCAGGATGACGTATCCTTGGGAAAATCAACTAGGGAGTGGAGACCCTATATAAAGGCTAAAATCAACTAGGGAGTGGAGACCCTATGTTGGAAAAGCGACTAGGGAGTGGAGACCCTATGTCTAAAATAACTTCAACTAGGGAGTGGAGACCCTATGTTGGAACAACGACTAGGGAGTGGAGACTCTATGTCTAAAAATAAACTCAACTAGGGAATAGAGACACTATGTTGGAAAGAGCGACTAGAGAGTGGAGACCCTATGTCTAAAATAAAACTCAACTAAGGAGTGGAGACCCTATGTTGGAAAGGCGACTAGGGAGTGGAGACCCTATGTCTAAAAATAAACTCAACTAGGGAGTGAAGACCCTATATCTAAAAATAAAACTAGGGAGTGGAGACCCTATATCTAAAATAAAATCAACTAGGGAGTGGAAACCCTATGTTGGAAAAGCGACTAGGGAGTGGAGACCCTATGTCTAAAATAAATTCAACTAGGAAGTGGGAGACCCTATGTTGGAAAGGCAACTAGGGAGTGGAGACCTTATGTCTAAAAATAAACTCAACTAGGGAGTGAAGACCCTATGTTGGAAATTCGACTAGGGAGTGGAGAACTTATGTCTAAAAATAAACTCAACTAGGGAGTGGAGACCCTATGTTGGAAAAACGACTAGGGAGTGAAGACCCTATGTTGGAAAAGCAGACTAGGGAGTGGAGACTTTATGTCTAAAATAAAATCAACTAGGGAGTGGAGACCCTATGTTGGAAAAGTGACTAGGGAGTGGAGACTTTATGTCTAAAATAAAATCAACTAGGGAGTGGAGACCCTATGTTGGAAAAAGCGTAACTAGAGATTGGGGACCCTAGGCTACCATATTTTTGAATTTTTTCTTCTTATCTTTTTTTTTCTTTTTTCTTCTTCCTTTTTTTTATTTCATAGAATGAGTCAATGCGGGAAAGAATTTTGGAGGGGACTTCCCTTTATGGATTGTTGTTGCAAAGCTGTTTCTAGCCCTTACGCAGTTTCTCTTTGGTTGCACCTGCTTCTTGCAAGGTTGCTTTGGATTGCATCTGTTTCATGTTTTCAAATAAAGAACAATTGTTACTTTGAAACGGTGGTTGGTTTTGTGGCCTTGATTATTTCAATCACTCGATCTGGCCCGGCTTCTTTGATGAAGATCTCAACTGCAACTGCTTGTTCCCTGAGGATCGATTTAATTTCAGGCCCTGGAGAACCTCTAGTTTTTCAGACTTTGCCATGGCGGTCGGTCAGTGGAACTCAACCTTTTCGACTTTATTTTGCCTTCGTAGGCATTTCACTTTTGACTTGTTGTTTTTCTTTTCTTTTTAACCATTTGGAGCATTGGTGAACGTTTTGGCTCCTCAAACTTGCTGCAACGGCTAGTCGCGTGGGACTTAGCCTTTTCCAACTTTATTTCGCCTTTATAGGCCTTTCATTTCTGGCTTCTTTCTTCCAACCTCAATTTCAGAGCATTTGGGGTACCTTGGCTTTTCAAATTTTTGTCGAGACGATTAGCCACGTGAAACTTAACCTTTTCCAACTTTATTTTGCCTTTGTGGGCATTTGACTTTGATTTCCTTTCTTTTCGAGAGTTTTTCAATTTCAAAACATTAGCCGCCATGGCCGGTCGAGATCAACTTGATGCCCCCGACGAGGCTAGGTGCCTTTTGCATATTAGCTTGTATCAAATGAGAACCCTATAAATCAGTGTTACCATCATTTCTTTGTTTTAGTTTCGGAATAGAGTTAGACCGAAAGGGATTCAAAGAAAACAAACAATGGAATGGAGAATGAGTATAAAACAAGAAGTGTCCCTTTCGGGGAAAGGAAAGAAAGAGTTATCTGGAGTACATACGGACTTCAATGAACATGACATGCCTTTTGGACTGGATGCCTGATCTGTGTAAACTGTCCGACTCTCAAAAATTTATCACAACTTTGCCTTGAAACCGAGAACCTTGCCAGGACTCTGTCGATGCCGATGGCTGTGAGAATCCTCTTTTCGATTAGTGGCGCCCTTTGCAAGTTTTCACTAGCTAACCACTCTCATTTCTTTTCTCAACATCGCCTTATAGTGCTCTTTGCGAGTTTTCACTAACAAGACTCTCTTATTTCTAGTTTCTCTGCTTACTGTCGCCTCACGGTGCCCGTGTAGGTTTTCACCAATAAGACTCTCTCATTTTATTTCTCTGCTTTTATTGCATCGGATCCAAGTAGCTGTATTCTCCGATCCTTGAACATTCTCACCGATTGATCGGAAAGACTTGAAAGGATTTGGGTAAAAATGATTTGGACTGAATTACAATTTTGGAACCATTCAGGCGGGATCATCACCGAACCATTATAACACTTGCCCCAGTTTTACTTTTGGGGAATTTGGATTTTTGTTTTGTTATGACTGAACCCCAGAGAGAGGCTGCCTACGTATCCTTTCGGAATCAAGTCAAACGTAGTTCATGAAATTTTTTTTTTTGATTTTCTTTTGTTTTTCTATTTTGTTTTGTTTTCTTTTTCCTTTCCTTTCTCTTTTTTTTCCCTGTATTTTTTTTCTTTTTTTTTTTGTTTTCATTTCATTTTTCAATAATACTTTTAGTTTCCAAAGAGGGTAATCAAAGAATGGGAGCTGGCTCAAAGGGTTTGCAAAGGGTTGATAGTGTTTGGGTAGAGAGAATGAAAGCCTTCATTATCCCAACCGGAGAATATTAGTACTATATGGAGGATCCAACATAGTACCTTTTGACTCCATTTGCATTGACAGTTATTTCAGGGATATTTCCTTCGATGTGTCCCAAGTACAACGCACTCTTTTGGTAGTACTCTTGTTACAATGTATGGACCTTTCCAATTTGGGAACCAATTTTCCTTCAGTTGTTCCAACTCTTTGTTTATTTCCTTAAGCTTTATCTTCATTGCGATTTAATCCTTGATTCATTATTTCGAGGTCTGACAACTTTCAGGATCTGGGTATGAAGTCCACAAGCATGTCATGTTATTGAAATCTGCATTTAACAGAACTAAAAGAGAATAAGAAAGAAAAATGACAAGATTAAGAAAAGAGACATTCCTGGACAATGAAATATTAATTTCATTTGATTTTTGATTTTTGATTTTTCTTTCTTTTTTTCAATTTTTTTAAGATAGAAGAGTTTACATCAGAAAGTAAGACAATAAGGTAAAATATTCGGATCACACCCTGAGATAATCCTGACGCAGAAAGGATAGCAAGACTAGCTACTAAGACTCCCGTCTGATGGGGAACTTTCGTGCTTGGCGACCATTTTCTGGCTTTTCTTCTGTCTCGACAATGGTTGCAATGGCCTTCAGTGCCGGATCAAATTCCTCAGCTTCACAAATTATTCTAACTATTGGCCCGATGTTGTGGGCATGCAAGAGATTGTTCATCACATCAGGAGCTTCTTCATCCCGAAAAACAATTCTTTCAGCTTCAATCAAATCTTCAACTGCCCTTTTGAGAGTACAACAATCTTCCGTATTGTGTCCCACTGCTCTAGAGTGGTATTCACATATAGCATCGGCTCGGTGCTAGGGGGACTCGGGGTTCGGCCAGTTCGGGGCCACTAGCTATAATAGATCTAGCATGATTAGCTTTTGGAACAAGCTTGAATATGATTCACCAATAACGGTGAACTAATTCTTTCTGAAAGGCTCTCTTGGCGAGGATTGTATTGGGGATCATTTGGTTGAGGATTATATGGATCTTGGTAAGGATGTGCATTTTTGGGAGGTGGAGCTCGATTTTGTGGATAATATTGTGGTCGCGGGTAAGGTTGCGCGTTCATCACCGCATAGGGAGGCGGTGCCACGACATAGCAGCATCTTGGAGGGGATAATAATGTTGAGGGACCTCAGAAAGCATATATGATTGGATGAATGACATGCGGGCCCCCCTCGAGCTGGAAGCCATCATGTCTCTTTCTTCTCTCCTGTTTCCATTTATCAAATCCTCTGAACCATTTTGAACATCTGGTGATGTGGCTTTAAAAGCAGCATGACTCAAGATTCGACCCGTTTTTAGCCCACTTTCTACCATCTCCCCAATTTTGATAGCCTCAGCAAACGACTTTCCCATAGCAGACATCATGTTCTGGAAGTAGTCCGCCTCTTGGGCATGTAGAAAGACAGTGACCATTTCAATTTCGTCCATTGGAGGCTTTACTCTGGCAGCTTGCTCACGCCATTTGACAGCATATTCGCGGAAGCTTTCCGCGGTTTTCTTTTTCAAATTGGACAAAGAGTTTTCTATCGAGAGCGATGTCCACATTATACTGGAACTGACGAACAAAATCTCGGGCCATATCATCCCACACGTGCTAATGAGTAATTTCTTGATCCGTATACCACTCAGAAGCGATTCCGGTGAGGCTTTCCCCAAAATAGGCCATTAGCAGCTCCTTTTTTCCATCAGTGCCTCTCAACTGGTTACAATATCGTTTCAGATGAGCGACTGCGTCTCCGTGCCCATCGTACTTTTCAAATTTTGGCATCTTGAAGCCAACTGGAAAGTGGACATGGGGAAACATATAGAGGTCAGAGTATGAGACACTCTTTTGTCCACTCAGACCTTGCATGTTTTTTAGGATTTGTTCCAGGCTCTTCATCTTCCGAGCCAATTCCTCTTGCTCGAGATTTTTAACAACCTTTTCTTACTCCACTAAGAGATCATATTGTGGAGGTTGAGTGAAAGAGTATGGGGTCACATATGCTATTTCTGACTGAAGTTGTGGACCCTGAAATGTGAACATTGGAGGCGGTTCCCTTGAAGCCGGTGCCTGGGGGCGAACCACAGAAGGCATGCCAGGATCATTGGAGGGTGTCCTCATGGGATGAGTGGGTTGGGCACAGGGGCGTTGGTAAACTCGCCTGACCTGGGGATCAACTCAGGGAACCCAGGGATTGCACTTGACACTTCCCTACCATTAGACCAGGCATCCCACATTTTCAATATGCGAAGACGCAACATCTTATTCTCTTTAGCAACTGTTGATTCTAGATGCAGAATAGCCGATGTGGGGCTATCCTCAGGACCGATGATTGGTAGATTGCTCGCGGAGGCCATTTGTGCATTTGGATCTTGTGAAGGAGGGGAGGCTAGACTACCAACAAAACCAACCACCTGAACAGAACCTGGCTTAATTTGCACACCCAACAACCTTGTTAGTTTCGAAACATTTAACATATAGGAAATCGCATGTTGGAATGCAATGCACCTAACAGTTAAACGCTTCTACCATGTGTTTGAACGATTGCATGTTTCATCCCGACCCTAACTAACCCTTTTCACTCTGTACCTTTTTTCTTCATTTCTGCCTCTCTTCAATCACTCTTGTTTTTTTCATCTTGTTGCTGCCTTTCTTTTATTTTTTGGCACTTTTTTTTTGTCACTCTTTTATTTTTGTCTCTCTTTTATTTTTGTTACTCTTTTTTTCACCTATTTGTTCTTTATTTTTTTTCAGTTTATTTTTTCACTCAGTTAATTTTATGGCTATGATCGAATCCGATGAGGATTGCCTAAATATCATGACACCGCATAAATCAGATCTTGCGTAGATCGGGAAGATCGAATTCGAAAGCATAAATCAGATTTTACTTTTTTATAAAACTCAGACCATAAAAGCTTTAAGACAAAAGAAAAATATTTTTGATTTTTTGATTTTGATTTTCTTTTTTTATTATTTATTTCTTTTTGGAATTTTCGAAAGAAATGCTTTAAAAGAAAAAAGGAAATATTTTTTGGGATTTTTTATTTTTATTTTTTACTTTATTATTTTTTGAAAGAAAGACTTCCAAAAATTCATTTGCTTTTGATTTAAAATTTGGAAATTTTAAAAGTAAATAGACAATATTTTTGTTTGAATTTTCATTTGTTTTCTATTTTTCGAAAGAAAAAAGAAAATACTTTTGAATGTTGCCTCTTAATTTTCGAAAGAGAGACTTTTAAGAAAATATTTTAGATTTCTGAGTTTTTTTATTTATTTACAAAAGTACTTCTAAAGAAAAGCAAAAATATTTTTGAACTTCAATTTTTTATTTTTTTTTTGACATTTACGAAAGAAAGACTTCTAAAGAAGGAAAAGAATTTTTTTTCTTTGTTTTTTTTTTAATTTTTTTTTATTTTTGGAAAAAATACTTCAAAATGAAGGAAATCCGTATTTTGTATTTTGATGATTTTGTTTCGTATGAAAGACTTCAGAAAGAAAGAAACTACCTTTTTGAGTTTAAAAAAAACTTTTTTTTTAATTTTCTAAGGAAAGATTTCTAAAGAAGGAACTAAAAGAAAATATTATTGGATTTTTTGAAAATTGGGGTCGGAACCGATGAGGTTTGCCTACGTATCTCACATCTTGTGAGAATCAGACCCGCGTAGTTCGGTAAGATTGAGAATAAAGGAAATAAACTAAATTTTTTTTTTTTTGGATTTTGAATTTTCTTTTTTTTTTTCTTTTTTTTTTGAAAGAAAGACTTATAAAGAAGAAAGAAAATATATTTTTAATTTGTGGATCTTTTGAAATTTGTGGGCCGGAACCGATGAGGTTTGCCTACGTATCTCACATCCGGTGAGAATCAGACCCGCATAGTACGGCAGTTTTGAAATAACAGTACCAAATATTTTTCTTGAAGCAAAAATTCCTTTTCTCTTTCTCGAAATTTTGGCAGAGTTTCGATACTTTTTGGACACCGGATTTTTCAAAGACAGGTAATTTTCTCTCTCAGTCCTTAATCGGATTTTTTTTCTTTCCAATTTTTCTCCATTATTCATAAGCTAGTCAACATGCAATCCGAAGCAAATAAATGCACAAGTAGCAAGTAAGATGCATCAGGATGGTCTTTTTGATTTCGGGTACACCTGTCCTAGACGGACCCAACCCCTGTGTTGAGTCCCCAAAGTCAAATGCACATGATGCAAACAAGCGTTCCTACTAGGGATTCGGCATGAGGCTATGTTATACTAGGTTTAAAAACCTTAGTGTATTGTTCTAGACCTGGCTTACCCGAGCGGACAGCTCGAGCCGAGGGGGGGCAGCGTATCGGGAATAGAGAAGCTTCACCGACTTTGCAGCTTGTCCGAACCTCATTCTAAAATTGGGATATGACTCTAACAGAAAAGAAGTTACACGAAGGCCACACTTCCCAGATGGTTTAGAAGACTCAGAGAGAGGAGGGTTTCGTAGCAATTTATATACAGTTCACATAATATCAAAGTGGTAAAAAGCGGCATTTAGCACATTAGGCCCAAACATGTAATAAAATCAGATAATAAATAAAACCAACTATAACACTTATTCTAAGCTCGAATTCTTGAACCTTGAACCAAAAGTTCTGGGTTATGATTCTCCAACAGAGTCGTCAGAGCTGTCACACCTCCTTTTTTACCACCTGAGGGGGATATAAGGGAGTTTTTCCAATTTAAGTGACATTATTCGAAATGAGATTATTTTATTTATTTTTTCAGAGTCGCCACTTGGAATAATTTATTTTGGTGTCCCAAGTCACCGGTTTATTTTAAAATCCCAAATCGAGGAAATCTGACTTTATTTAAAAGTCTGCGAACCAGAAATTCTAGATAAGGAATTCTGTTAACCCGAGAGAAGGTGTTAGGCATTCCCGGATTCCGTGGTTGAAGCACGGTCGCTTAAACTATTAATAATTGGCCTAATTATCTGATTTATTACGTGTTTAAAACCTATTGTGCATTTTTAAACTTTTTAAAACCGCTTTTAAATTTATAGAATTATTTCTTGAAACAAGTTACGATTGTCGTATACTTGCCGTTTTGGGACACACCGCAAACCACGCTAATACACCCGCGATTCGCGATATGTTTATTTTATTATTGTTCAAAGTTGTTATGATCGGATCACATAAAATGCACACCCAAATTTTGGAATTGGGCATCGTAACTATGTCACGGGAACCGTACCCATAGCCACAATGATTTATTAATCGCGCCTAAAGAAAGCTACGATGTATGTGACTTATTTCCTGATCTAATTTGAGATTCTTGTAAGGCCATGAATTTTGAAAATTATTGAGAATAGGTCTGACAGATGATTTACTTTAACCAAAAATCTTAAAGGTCTAGTTTCCTACTTTATTCAAAGGAAAAAAAGTCAGAAATCCCATTGCCCAATATCAAATGAACTTATAGCAACATTTCTATTCAATTAAAAATAAATAAAATGTTCAGACCAAGCCTTTGTTAAACAATATCAACTCAAAGCACACTATCAGATCCAAACAACCATTTTAAGTCATGTTTGTTTAATATTTCATCAAAACATACTTACTATATAAAAATCCTTCGTTCTTTAATAGCTCAAATCCCATAACCTATCAAAGTTTAAAAACAACAAAGAATCTAAGGATATCTTTTGCAATTCTAAATTCATCACTGCCAACAAACTTATGCTTTAAAATTGCTAATTTATTATAGTATCTATGAATCCAGGAAAGGGGAATTAAACTAGTTATTCATGCTCATAAAAAATATATATTAAAACTTTCCATCTAGAGACATAAACTAATTTTAGGCATTTAACTATTAAAAAAATAGAATTTCGTATCTCTTTTTCTCTAGATTCAGCAAACAAAACAATCATCCAACATTCATTTTTGGGAAATTTAAGCAACGAAATAGTCAAAAACTTTCAATTAGACCAATCAAAATAAAGTATCGATTATATCAGTAGAAACAAAGAGAAAAGGGACCTTTGTATAAATAGATCTCAACTCGAATTACAGCAGCTTGTCGCTTCTAGACCAGAACTTTCGCCGGAACTCAACGAACCTCCAAATTTGCCGAAAATATGCGCGAAAGGGCTGTTTGGAGCTGTGATTAGGCTAAACAAAAGAAGGAGCAGCGACATAATTTTGATCTTTTTTGGTCGAAGAAAGCAACAAAGCTCTTTTTTTCTTAGAAGATGGATAAAAAAAAGATTGAAAAAATGGCTACTGCTCACTTCAATGAGAGCCTTTTTTATTAAAGGAGAGACTTATGGGTTTGAGATCTATGGAGCTTAAAGGCTGATTTTTTCAGCTTTTCTATGGAGCTTGAAAGTGCAGAAGCAAAAATGCTTTTTTCCTTTTGCTTTTTCCTTCCCCTTTTGTGTGTGTGTGTCGTGTGCTATAAGTAGAGATTAGGTGATGGAAGAGTGGGAAATATAGGTGAGGAACATGAGCGGAGAGAGTGGAGGAAGTGGGAAGTGAGTGTGAAAAGTGGCAATAAATTTAAACATGGTCAAAAATTAGCTGATCACACTTATTTTAAAATTAAATCGTAATTTTGAGAACTTATTAGAGTTGAATATTGAACCTTAGCCTATTATTTTTGTGCTAGTTGGTTGTAAATTGAAATATGGGCTATAAAATCGAAAAGTAAGGAGCCCAGTTTTTCTTATGTGAAATTTTTCCTTTCCTAATCATAAAAATTATAATATTTATTTCTAACTAATTAATTAATAAATCTAAAAAGCAATAAAACTATCAATTAACAAGAATGAAATATGAGACAAGACTAAGGAGGTCTAGAGTTATGATTTCCCCAATTGTCAGAATCCTTCACGCTATACCTTCTATAATTTCGCCTAAATATTCTCTACCGATCATGAGCGCTCTGAGTATCGTAATTCTCTTCCGAGTAACTACCACAATTTACTAGACATATTCTTCCGAACTACAATAGCTGGCCCTAAGTTACGGCTCACTCGGATCGCACCAAGGTTTAGTTATTCCTAATCTCACATTTAAACCCTCTGTATTGATCCTTCATACGTAAGGAGTGATATTGTTCAACAACTACCTAAATATGTACTCTCTTACGAGTAATACATACTAAATACGCACAGTCAATTGATGGTCATTCAATCAACAACAATAAACACGTAGTTGAACAAGTAGAGAAATCCAACGGCTCAATTATATAAAAGTATAACAAGAATTTATCCTACAAAAGGTTCCATCAAAACCCTAGATAACAAATTAGCTATTTATAATAGTATACAAAACTACAATACTAAAATTCATAACCAATAATGAATATAAGAAGAAGGAAGTGAGAAACTCGTAGAAGAATCTTTCGCCTTGCTCCTAGTGTGTTCTTGCCTTCTTAGGTCAAATCTCCGGTCTCTCCTCAAATTTGATGTTTAATGACTATTTATATGTGTAAGGAAAAGACCCAAACAAAATAAATAAGTCCAAAACCAAATAGAAGACAAAATAGGCTTTAAAAATCCAGAACACCTTCGCTATAGACCGTCCCTCGCAAGGTCTATAGCGCTCTCCATCTCGCTTTAACCCGCGTCGCCAGCTCAATCGCGAGCTAAATTGCTCGTGTCGCATGCTCTGTAGCGAGCTAGATTGCTCGCGTCGACCAGAATTGAGTTCGACTTCTTGCTACCTAACTTTTCAAACTCATTTCTCATTCTTGTTTCTGTTTCTCTTTTCAAATTCCCTTGCATTTTTTTTTTTTTTTGTCTCTTCAATCATTCTTTTGCCTTTTTTATTTTTATTTTATAATACTAATCTTCAATCATTTTCCAATAACTAGTTTCTCGGCATGTGCGTTGCATATGTATATCGATCATGTTATGTTGCTTGTACAATAATTCTAATTTTGACTAAATAATTATATATGAAAGAATAAGGTACAATTTTTTTGAAATGATCGATATGGATCATCATATAGTTATTTATTTGTTGAGATCAAGATGATTTGATATTGTTTGAACTACAAATATGAATAATAAAGTTTCATTAGATACATGTGATGACATTAATAAAGGCAATATAAATAACTAAAAAATTTAATATAAATTAAAAATGGTATTATCTTTTCATCTTCCAATATTATAGGCATAAAACTCCTTCGTATTTTGAATTTTTCTATGGTCTTATTACCCTCTTCGAATTACTAACACTTTATCTTCATGAATATTTTTGTGTCCTGCTACAAGGTACATATGATTTCACTAATTCTACTTCGGTTGTTGGCCATTTTGATCGACTGAACTTTAGACTTCGTAAAAAGCAAAAGTATTACCAATTTTATGATTGAGTAATTCGAGTAACATGTTAAAATACATAAAAAAAATTGCGTGTGATACAATTTTGAAAAACACAAAATTCTTTCGGACATATTCTTGCAAATTACTGTATTATGCAACTTAGTAGCAAATGATCATACTACTCAAGTTAGGAACACAAATTAATAGACGTCACAAAATTTAAATAAGTGATATATATATATATATATATATATATATATATATATATAAGTGATCTTACCATTTTCCTTTTATGTTTAATCACGGCCAATGAATGAAAAACAGACATTCATTGATAATTATATTTCATTGATTTATGCCCATTGAAAATACTAATAATAATTTCTCATATGGGTCCTTTAAAAGCTTCTAACGCATATATAGTGAGTAGCGACTGTAAAAAAAATATAAATGTAGTATTATAGATTTCTCTTTGAAATTAGTGAACAAATAGGGTGGTGGACCTAGTATATATCAAGTTTGTAATAATGTAGCGATAATTTCAATAAGGTCAAGTGGGGGAATTGAATGGTCGACTTGTATAGAAGGCAGCTTCAGTATAATGGATGAGTAAATTTGGAGCATAGCAGTAGAACTCTTGTCACACCCCTTTTTACCCCTCCAAGAGATAAGTGTAAAATGTTATGGATTGTGGGTTAAAGAGTTTTTCCAATTAAAATGACAAATTTGAAATAGGAATTATTTTATTTACAGAGTCGCCACTTGGAATTGATTTTTGCCGGTGTTCCAAGTCACCTTTTATTTGAATCCCTATTCAAAGGAAGATTTGACTCTATTATTATTGGTCTGCGAAAATAAAGTCCGGGTAAGGAACTCTGTTGACCGGGGAGAAGGTGTAAGGCATTCCCCGAGTCCCGTGGTTCTAGCACGGTCGCTTTATTGACTACATTTGGCTTGAATTAAATCTGGATAAACTGTGATTTATTTGATTTTATGTTTTTCTTATGTCCGCTTTTATTTATTTAAAAAAAATTAAAGAAAAGATTTGAATAATAATCTACAACTTAACTAATGAGAGAAAATTATTGTTATGAGTACTAATTTAAAAGATGAGACTAATGAGAGAAAATTATTAATTGACATTGCTTAAAACTAGTAAGATGTGGGCTTGTCTTGACATTGAATGAGGCAGCCCACTATTGGATTGATGGAGTCAAATGGGCCCATGTCCAAGACAAAAATCCAAAAGCCCATATGCTTTTGGACTTTAAATCTGCAGATATGGCCTTTTGAAGCTATGTTACAGATTTGACCCTATCTTGCTATTTGCAATCTGTAGCCAATTATTTACAAAAATAAGTTTAAAGATTGTCTTTCTAATCTATAACTTAACTATCTTACTAAATAAGTATTTTTTAAGAGATAAAAAAAGATTATTGGGACTCTAAAATATAATAATAATAATAATAATAATAATAATAATAATAATAATAATAATAATAATAATAATAATAATAATAATAATAATAATAATAATAATAATAATAACTTAGTTTGGTGACAACAAAGGGACAAACATAGCTACAAGGGTTCAAATTTTAATATATATGCTCCTTTCAGACAACCAAATGCCCAGTGGAATTATATCTAATGTTTTGCAAAAAATAAAAATAAAAATAATTAAAGATGCTTAACACAATTTAATTAACTAACATATCGTTATAACATTATCAAACATTCAAGAGCATATAAAAATGAATTACAATAGAAGGATGAAACTACTAATATTTTCCAGCATCATTATCTTTCATTCCAACTCGATTTTATGAATTTATATGGTCCGAAAAATTACCTGGACAGCAGAAAGAAGAACAAATACAGCAGAGTCAGCTATTTAAACAGCAAAACAATTAAACGAGCAGCAACAACAGCAAAAGACAGCGACAACCGGCAGATTCAAACCCAAGAAAATAAACTAGAAATACCCCATCAAAACAATACAATTATGTAACTCCAGAAAAATCTTTCAAGACTACTCTATTTTCCTTAAACAAATTTTTCACTTAAGAATCAACTCACAAAAGATGCTAAGGGATATTATAGCTACTGAATTTTTTTTTTTTTTTTTTTTGTGTGTAGAGCTCCCTCTAGTCAGATGGAGTGTCCTCCTTTTTATATCAAAACAACCAGCTATTTCAAAAAATTAAAAATCAATCTTTTGACAGATTTTTCTACAAAATCTGCTCTCAAATTCAAAAATCAAGACTTTCTGGTTCAAATCTTGTCAAGTATTTCAAACAAAATCTGCTCTCCACTATTCAAAGACAAACTTTTATTCAAACACTGTCCAAAAATCTATATTTTCTTACCAAACAATTTGACTTTTGAGTGTTGTACTCAAAGAGTCTTGAAGCAGTAAATAAACAACCAAACAAGTACCGTATACTCTTAAGTATTATTTACTACCTCACTTTTATCAATACAAAACTATTTTACTACTTCAACAAGTGCAAAAACAGAAAATTTAACATTTCAAACTTCAAAAACTAGTGCTAAAATAATTAATAATAGACAAAATAAAATCTGGAAAAAAAAATCAACCACGAAAAAGAATAGGATTTTTACCATTTTACAATTCAAGTGGACGAAAAAATGGTGGTATGCCAAAAGAGGGTGTTCGGGGAGGTCGACGGATTTTCAGGGTGAAACATCAATAACTAGGTCTTGAGGAGCTTTATCCATTGATGTAGGTATTGTGAGGTGGTAGTGGCCGGAGCTTCAAGAATTTGGGCAAAAAAGTGGTGGTTAAAACTTACAAGATCTAAGATTCAAGGAGTTTGAGGGGTTTTTGAAGGATTTGGTTTGGATATATGGAAAGAGGAGGTGTTGGAGATTACATGGTGAAATTTTGAGATGGTTTGGAGGTGGTATGCCACCGATGGGCGATTTCTGGCGGCGGTGAAGGGGCGGCGGTTATGGAGAAAGAGAGAGAGAAGAGAGATGGAGGAGAAAATAATTATGGGAGAAATGGGGGCAAAATTTTAGCATTTCTAAGTCTTAAATACCTAGTTGGAAGATTGATTGTGGACTATTAGATGAGGGAAGGATGAATGTATGAGATTTAATCTTGATTCACTTAATGAAACGACGTAGTTTTAAGGCAAAACTACATAGTTTCGCACCCTTTCAATGGTAGTCCCTTATCTTGCACTCTTGGCCATTTTATCTTTCAAATTTAGCCCAATTTCTTCCTTATTCAAACTTGCTAAACTAAATTTTATACAAACAAATAAAATAATTAAATAACTTAATCCAAGGATCAATTAACTAGACTAATTCACCTATTGAACATTTAGTTAATTTCTAAAATGCGCAAATGAAGAAAAAACTATTTTTGGTATTTTTATGATCAGAAATACGCAAATAAACACACAAAATTAAAAAAACTATTAAATTATAAAAATACTAATAAATTTAGGAGGTGTTAAAATAGCGCAAAAATTAGGTACTCACAGTTGCCCCTCTTTGCTCGAGAACGTGAAGAGTTTTCCGTGCAAAGTAAAGTGAATGCCATGGCTAATTTTTGCTCGCATTTCGCTCCAATGAAAACATTTTTGAAAAGGGTGACCGAACCTTGCTTCCGAGGTTGCCTACATATCCTTGACTATAAAGGAATCAGGTCAGTATAGTTCTGGGAAAATTTGATAGCTGGGACTACCGGGTACTGGGTTAAGACTGTTGCTGTTGTTGTTGTTATTATTGTTACCTGATACTTACATCAAAAGGAAAAGAGAAGAGAAACTACATATATCCGCAAACTAAGAATTACAAAATTCCTATCTATGTGTCTTCTGGAGTCAAATCTTGATTCTTGACTTGCTTGCATGTGTTGACCTTAGATTGGTTCTTGATTCTCTTTGAAGAAAAGATTATGGCTCATTCTCGATTGCTTGATTTGCTGCTCAGAATTTGGCAAAGTAAAACTTGAGAAGCTGGGTTGCTGACACCTTATCAAAGTTAACTCCAACTATCTTGTGAACAAAAGACTTCTTTCTTCTGGTAAGAAAACTGAAACTTCAAGCTTTAATCGTCACTTGTGCTTCACGGCGGGGCCTGCAAAGATATCAAAGACGAACAAAATGAACAAAATTTTCTACCCCAATTTGGCGCTGAAGAAAATTTCGTGAGTTATTGGGTAAACCTGTAGATCAGCTTATTTTATTTGAAAGATGCAAAAATGATACCGAAGACTCCGAATCGAATGTGCTTCTCTTAGGAGTAGAATTGATAAAGCTTAGACTAAGTGGTGCATCTCCCATGGGTAGAATTGGAATGACTGATATGATTAATGATTCATATTAGGAAGTGCGTCTCCTAGGAATAAAGATTCATATTAGGAAGTGTGTCTCCTACAATGTGAGGTTGAAAGACATGGAAGGAATGTAACCCGAGGTTGGTGCCTTCACTGAGAAAGAAGGTAACCATGGGTTGGCGCCCTGTGTCACTGAGAAAGAATGTAACCAGGGGTTAGCGCCTTGTATCACTAAGAAAGAATGTAATCAGGGGTTGGCACCCTGTATCACTAAGAAGGAATGTAACCAGGGGTTAAACTTGTATCACTAAGAAAGAATATAACCAGGGGTTGGCGCCCTGTATCACTAAGAAGGAATGTAACCAGGGGTTGGCGCCCTGTAATACTAAAAGGGAATATAATCAAGGGTTGGTGCCCAAACTAGGAAATGAGTCTCCTATGAGTGAGGTTGAAATATTTGGAGAGATTTGGAGGGAATGTAACCAGGGTTGGTGCCCTGTATTACTAGGAAGGAATGTAACCAGGGGTTGGTGCCCTATATTACTAAGAAGGAATATAACCAGGGGTTGGCGCCCTGTATCACTAAGAGGGAATATAATCAAGGGTTGGCGTCCTGTATCACTGAGAAAGAATGTAACCAGGGGTTGGCACCCTGTATCACTAAGAAAGAAGGTAACCAGGGGTTGAACCTGTATCACTAAGAAAGAATGCAACCAGGGGTTGGCGCCCTGTATTATTGACAAAGTGCTTAAATCCCTCTAGGCGAAAAAGGTTCGATATGAGTTAAACTACGTAAAAATAACTTGAGCGAAGAGTGCTTCTACCCGTAACTATGAGCTGGATCCCTCTAGGCGACAAGGTTCTACCCGAGTTAAGCTACCTAAAAACAACCTGAGAGAAGAGGACTTCTACCCAGAACTATGAGCTGGATCCCCCTAGGTGAAAAAGAATCTACTTGGGTTAAGCTGTAGAAACTAAGTCTGGGCAAATAGTACTTCTACTCGAAACTATGAGCTGGATCCCCCTGTCACACCTCATTTTTCACCCGCGCCACCGCAAAGGGGCGCAGAGGGAGTTTTTCCAATCAAAGGACAATCGAAACGGGATTTATTTATTTATTTCAGAGTCGCCACTTGGGAGATTTATGGTGTCCCAAGTCACCGGTTGAATCCCGAATCGAGGAAAAGAATGACTCTGTTTAACAGTCTGCGCACCAGAAATCCGAATAAGGAATTCTGTTAACCCGGGAGAAGGTGTTAGGCATTCCCGAGTTTCGTGGTTCTAGCACGGTCGCTCAACTGTCATATTCGGCTTGATTATCTGATTTTATACAATTATGAACCTACGTGCAAATTTTAACTGTTTACCGTTTTTGTTATTATTTATTCAAAGAATTACAACATCGTGAGAATGCGTCTCGAATTGCGCCACATAAATGTACCCGCAATTTTCGATACGTTCCAACTTCGTTGAGATTTGGATTTGGGTCACATAAATATGCACCCGAGTTTAGGAAGATAACATTATTAAATACGCGCCTAAAGATACTAACACGTTATTTTGAGAAAAGCCGTAAAGTTCGCTATGCGGCCTGTCTTGAAATCTAAGCATTTGAAATAACCGTCCGTTGAGGGCCCCGCAGTTTGTGTATTCTTATTTGTCGAGGCTCGTCTCATTCATTATTTTTTTTAAAAAGGAATTTGCAACTTCATGGAAATGCATCTCGAACCACGTCACAATCAATGTACCCGTGATTAACGACACATTTCGACTTCGTTGATATTTGGATTTGGGTCACATAAATGTGCACCCGAGTTTAAGAAAGTAAATTATTAAAAGTACGCACCTAACAGTGACTAACGCGTTATTACTTTTGGGAAAAAGGCCGTTAAATTCGCTAAGCGGTCGATCCCGAGTTCTAAGTATTTAATATATATACAATCATGAGGGCCCCGCAATCGGTGAGTTTTACTAGGCGAGGCTCATCTCGTTTATTTTGAAAGGATAATCCTAAAGTAACTACATTTTCTATTAAGTTCGTCTCTAAAATAAAAGAGAAGAGATCTTAATTAGTTACATGTTTATAAGCTCGTGCCTCTTATCGTTTATTAGATTAAGACAAATGCAAACGGAAAATTGCAATAGAGCTTACTCAAGGGAGATTGTATTGTTCCTTATTCTATTAGTTAAGAACACTAAAGTAGAGATTATGAATAGAACACGAGATTGACACCCAGTAATATCAAAACAAACTAACGATTCTTTGATTAATTTAAACTAACATTATTAGATGAATTGAACTAATGGAATTAACTATGTGTAATACAAAGCCATTTTTTTTACACTTTTTACGACTTGTCGAAGAAATGCGTCAATGCTTAAAAAACTGACATTAGGCTAACATCAATCACTAACATTTGAGAATATTGGTTACTAACATTATTCACATTGCTATTTAAAATGATGTTGTCACACCTCCTTTTTCCGCCCCCGCAAGGGGTGAAGGAGTTTTTCCAATTAAAGAACAATCGAAACAGGATTTGTTTGTTTATTTCAGAGTCGCCACTTGGGAGATTTAGGGTGTCCCAAGTCACCAATTTAATCCCGAATCGAGGAAAAAATGACTCTATATTATAGTCGGCGAACCAGAAATCCGGATAAGGAATTCTGTTAACCCGGGAGAAGGTATTAGGCATTCCCGAGTTCCGTGGTTCTAGCACGGTTGCTCAACTATCATATTTGGCTTGTTTATCTGATTTTATACAATTATGAGCTCATGTGCAAATTTTCACTTTTAACCGTTTTGTCATTATTATTATATATTTTTTATCAAGAATTGCAACATCGTGGAAATACATCTCCAACCATGTCACATCAATGCACCCGTGGTTGTTGGCACATTTCAACTCTATTGAGATTTGGATTTGGGTCACATAAATGTGCACCCGAGTTTTAAGAGAATTAAATTATTAAAGGCGCGCCTAAAGCGACTAGCGTATCATTTACTTTGGGTAGGGCCGTGAAATTTTGCTAAACAGTCCATCCCGAAGTCTAAGCAGTTTTAAAGCAAATATTTACCGAGGGCCCCGCAATTTTGTATTTTTATTCGGCGAGGCTCATCTCATTCTTATTTTTTAAAAGGAATTTGCAACGTCATGGACATGCATCTCGGACCACGTCACAATCAATATACCCGTGATTAGAGACACATTTCGACTCCGTTGAGATTTGTATTTGGGTCACATAAATGTGCACCCGAGTTTAAGAAAGTAATTTAATTAAATCGCGCCTAAAGAATCTAACGCGTTATTATCTTTGGGGAGGGCAGTGAAATTCACTACACGGTCCATCCCAAATTCTAAGTATTTATTATGACCAATTATTGAGGGCCCCGCAATTTGCATTTTTATTTGGCGAGGCTCGTCTCATTATTTTTTTTAAAAAAAAGATAATCTTAGAATGACTACATTTTCTATTTTTTGTTTTCTCTAAAATAACCGAAGAAGGTCCTACTTTATTTACATACTTTCGAGTTATTATAGTTAAGTTTCGAAAGTGAGACGTTTAAAGAGTTTACATGGGCAGTGCATAGAATGTTCTACATACAGACAGTAAAAGAAAGAAAAGACTACATTAAACTACAACTTCAAATCTTTCTCATTTTTTGCATTCATGCTTCGAGTAGCTTACAAGATGAACCAATGTATCAGTTTGTGTACCTGGTATTTGGAAAGCAAGGAAAGAAGATGAAGATAAGTAGAAGCAGCAGTAGTGTAAATACACAGCAACAGCAGGTTCAGCAATACAACAAAACCAGTAACGACCAGTAGAATAACCCAGTAACATATTGAAAAATCAGCAATACCAAAATGCAATCGTAGTCAAAGCAGAAGAGAGACGGATACAAGATGCAGTAGTTTACTGATTTTGAATAACACTCAAGGAAAGACAAACGGAAATTATTCAAGTAAAAGTTCAAATTGTCTTTCTCTTTTGCTCTCAAATTCTGATTTCTCAAAATTCAGTCAACTCTCTCAACTTTTTTCTTCTTCTAAAAGTCTCTTCCTTTTTTTCCTCTAAGTCCGAGTCCCCCTAAAAATGTTCTCTCCAAATTGTCCTCTCTTTTTATGTCAAAGAATGACTCTATTTATAACAAGACTCTTGTCTTGAACCACTCACCGAAATATTCCTCTCATTGCATGCTTTGTTTCCCACTACCTTAAACAAATGAATTATTCCCCACTATTTTGTGTCTTGTCCCCCACTATATTAAACTAAAGAATTATTCTCCCTCCATTATGTCTTGTTCACCATGCTTAACTTAAATAATCACATTATTCCCCCCACTACATTATGTCTTGTCCCCCACTATATTAAACAATTATATCATCTCCCCACTAATTTATGTCTTGTCCCCCACAATGTACTATTTTAATATTGTTAATGCCTAGTGGACAGAGCACTTAGATTAAATAATTGTTCAAATGTTCAATTCCAAAAATATCCCTCCGACCTTACTGAAATTACCATTTTACCCCTGAACGTACTGCAATTTACCAATCTACCCCCATCGGCTATAACCAATTCACCTAATCAATCCCAACCAAAATACAGCAAATATAACCAATTTCTAAACAATTCAAACAACAAATCCCATGAACACAGATTGAATCCTACAACATCAAATTAATGAGAATAATTTAACCATATTGGGAACCAATCCTGGTTAACTTAGACAAAAATGAATGAGCAAGGAGACAACAATATTAACAACAGAGATACATGATTCAAACTAAATCAGAAAATTAAAAACCAAAACATAAACTCACATTAAATCACTGGATTAAAAACGAACTTCAAACAAAAATGAACATGACTTAAATCTTTATTAAACAACAAACATGACAGATTCAAATGATTTAAACTAACACTCTTCTATACTAAATCCTTTTAAAATTAATAAAACAAACTAAAGACATAATTAATTGAACTTCAACTTAAATCTAAAAATATTATAATTACTAACAATTTCTACCTAAAAATAAACAATAAAAATGAAACAAACTGAAGAAAAATAAGAAAAATGATAAACACGAATTGGTTAAACCAACTGACCGGATCGGAACGACGATGAACTTGAATGAAAACAAATCTGCCCGAAAACTTTGAAACCAACGTAACTCGAATCTGCCCGGAAAATAACTCGACGAGTAGGAACGCAGCAGTGGCGGTGCTGGTTCGTTTGACAAGAAGAAGAACGAAACAAAAGCAACAAACGCTGCTCAAACTGGATGGGCAGCAACGGCAACGATGCTCATTTGGGACGTGACGATCAAGCTTTGTTCGTTCGTGGCTGGAGCTCAAAGCAATGGCAGCCATGGTCGTCGAGCTAGCCATGGCATCCATGGTGATGACGAAGCAGAAGATGAAGCAGCAAGGAGCTAGCCATGGCAACGGGTTGACGACGAAGACGCAGCAGTGGTAGAGGGGTCTGTTTGGACGTAGCAGAAGCAACAGTGGTGAAACAGCCATGGACGTTGGTTGTTTTGGACGTGAGGTCGTCGATGGCTGCTGTGGTTGGTCGATGAGCGATGGGGAGCAGCAAACGCAACAGCCATGGGAGCTTGACGAGCTCGTCAATGGCGGATGTTGTTCGTCGATGAAGACGAAGCTTGGGCAGCAGTTGGTCGAAGAAGAAGAAGATGCACAGTAATGGGGGTCGTTTCTTCTTCAATGGCGAACGAGGGAGGGGCTGTTTGGAGTGAGCTTGAGGGGCAGCCATGGATGGGCTTGGAGTTTTGGAGATGGTGAAGGAGAAGAGAGAAAGAGAGGGGCGGATAGTTTAGTGTTAGGGTTTTGGAAAATGAAAATCAAGATTAGGAGGGGTTAGGTCATTTGGGGTTAATGGGGCGGACCGGGTCGACCCGGGTTGAAATGGACCGGGTCATGGGGAAGGTTGGGTATTATTTGGGCCTGTGGTATGAAATTGAAGAAGAGGCCCAATTCCGATTTTCTTTATATATTTTTTTTCTATTTTCTTCTACTTTCTAATTAATAAAACTAAAATTCTAAATTAAGTTATAAACTAAATTAACTTATCAAAAATACTAACTAATTCCTAGCAACATTTATCATACAAAATTAAACACCAATTAAAACAAAATTGCACAATTTGACATTGAATGTTAAAAATGCAAACGATGCATATTTTTGTATTTTTCATTCTGGTAAAACAAACTTAATCACTCCTAATTGTAGAATTAAATCCTAAATGCAAATGTGACATATTTTTGTATTTTTTATTAATTTAACAAATAAACATGCATGGACAAAATACAAATAATTATCCTAAAAGCGCCACAAAAATTCTAAAATTGCACAGAAAGGAAAATTGTTTTATTTTGGATTTTTTGGGAGTAATTCTCTCATAGGGCAAAAATCACGTGCTTACAACTGCCCCTCTTTGCCCGAAGACACGAAGGGTTTTCGTGCAAAGATAAAGTGAGCGATTTTTGCCCATCTGAGTACTCCGTGTGAAGCATTTTTTGAAAAAGATTTAACCGAACCTTTGCTTCAAAGGTTTTCTACATATCCCTGGCTAGAAGGGAATCAGGTTAATGTAGTTCGGGAAGTTTTGGTAGCTGGGACTACCATGGGACTGTGATTTTGGCTGTTACCACTGCTTTACCGATCTCTCTATTACACCGTGCTAAAAAGAAAACAAGAAGCTAGGCTAGACTACGGATCATAAGATCTCATCTATCTTCAACTTGTTCTTGTTTCCTTGCTTTCTTGTCGGCTTGTGTTTCTTCCGGTGCTTTTCTTCCGAGAACTTGGGGATGACACTGGCCTTTTGCTTTTCTGAATACCAGTTTTCATCATTTTGTTCGGTCCGCTAGGGATATGGCTTCCTTCATTAAACTTTTGGCGATTCCACTGGGGATACGTCTTTCTTCATCAAAATTTGTTATGTCGGGGATTTTTTTGTTGTAACCTTCTGCCTTCCGGTGGGTTACTGATTTCAAGACCTGAAGTATAAGACTGAAAAGTATTCCTCTCGTTATACATGTGGGCGCTTGAATGCAAAAATATGAAATGTATTCCCTCGTTATACTGGTGGGCGACCTAGGACATGAAATGAAAACAGAAATGTATTCCCTCGTTATACTGGTGGGCGACCTAGGACATGAAATGAAAACAGAAATGTATTCCCTCGTTATACTGGTGGGTGACCTAAGACATGAAATGTAAAGACTGAAAAGTATTCCTCTCGTTATACAGGTGGGCGCCTGGGACATGAAATGAAAACAGAAATGTATTCCCTCGTTATACTGGTGGGCGACCTAGGACATGAAATGAAAAATAGAAATGTATTCCCTCGTTATACTGATGGGCGACCTAGGACATGAAATAAAAAACAGAAATGTATTCCCTCGTTATACTGGTGGGTGACCTAGGACATGAAATGAAAACAGAAATGTATTCCCTCGTTATACTGGTGGGCGACCTAGGACATGAAATGAAAACAGAAATATATTCCCTCGTTATACTGGTGGGCGACCTAGGACATGAAATGAAAACAGAAATGTATTCCCTTGTTATGCTGGTGGGCGACCTAGGACATGAAATGTAAAGACTGAAAAGTATTCCTCTCGTTATACAGGTGGGCGCCTGGGACATGAAACGAAAAACAGAAATGTATTCCCTCGTTATACTGGTGGGCGCCTGGGACATGAAATGAAAAACAGAAATGTATTCCCTCGTTATATTGGTGGGCAACCTAGGACATGAAATGAAAAAAACAGAAATGTATTCCCTCATTATACTGGTGGGCGACCTAGGACATGAAATGAAAAAACAGAAATGTATTCCCTCGTTATACTGGTGGGCGACCTAGGACATGAAATGAAAAAACAGAAATGTATTCCCTCGTTATACTGGTGGGCGACCTAGGACATGAAATGAAAAAACAGAAATGTATTCCCTCGTTATACTGGTGGGCGACCTAGGACATGAAATGAAAAACAGAAATGTATTCCCTCGTTATACTGGTGGGCGACCTAGGACATGAAATGTAAAGACTGAAAAGTATTCCTCTCGTTATACAGGTGGGCGCCTGTTCAACTAAGACATAAGAATATTTGAATTTGTTTCCTCGTTCCTCCGAGAACGCTTGGGACATGAATTTGTAAAGACTGAAAAGCATTCCTCTCGCTATACAGGTGGGTGCCTGGGACATGAATTTGTAAAGACTGAAAAGCATTCCTCTCGTTATACAGGTGGGCACCTGGGACAACAACAACTTTGAAAATAAAATGTCATTCCTTTCTTTAGGTTGGCGATATTCAATATCCTGTTTGAGGGCGGATGAACCCAAAATATCCTATTTGAGGGCGGATGAACCCAAAATATCCTATTTGAGGGCGGATAAACCTAAAATATCCTATTTGAGGGCGGATGAACCCAAAATATCCTATTTGAGGGCGGATGAACCCAAAATATCCTATTTGAGGGCGGATGAACCCAAAATATCCTATTTGAGGGCGGATGAACCCAAAATATCTTATTTGAGGGCGGATGAACCCAAAATATCCTATTTGAGGGCGGATGAACCAAAAATATCCTATTTGAGGGCGGATGAACCCAAAATATCCTATTTGAGGGCGGATGAACCCAAAATATCCTATTTGAGGGTGGATGAATCCAACATATCCTATTTGAGGGCGGATGAACCCAACATATCCTATTTGAGGGCGGATGAACCCAACATATCCTATTTGAGGGCGTTTGAACCCAACATATCCTATTTGAGGGCGGATGAACCTAACATATCCTATTTGAGAGCGGATGAACTCGACATATCCTATTTGAAGGCGGATGAACCCAACATATCCTATTTGAGGGCGGATGAACCCGAAATATCCTATTTGAGGGCGGATGAACCCAACATATCCTATTTGAGGGCGGATGAACCCGAAATATCCTATTTGAGGGCGGATAAACCCAACATATCCTATTTGAGGGCGGATGAACCCGACATATCCTATTTGAGGGCGGATGAACCCGACATATCCTATTTGAAGGCGGATGAACACCACATATCCTATTTGAGGGCGGATGAACCCGAAATATCCTATTTGAGGGCGGATGAACCCAAAATATCTTCAAAACTTGAAAATGTCTTACCTCAACACTTGCTGGGGATTATTTTGCTGGGGATGAATTTTCCTTTTCTTCCTTCCCCACTCTGGGTTGTCCGACCCTCTTGAAACTTGGTCGAAACTCTGTCGAGGATGCTTCTACATCTCGATGATCTGCTGGGGATAACATTACGAACCGCTGAGTAACACTGCTGGGGATAACACTGCTGAGGATAACTCTGCTGAGTAAAATATGTTATCTTACTCTTTCCAAAACTACTTCCTTTTAAGTAGGATGTTTCATTCCTCTGCAAGCTGTTTCCTTTTGCAAAACTGGGTTTTTTTATTATTATTATTTTTTTTTCTTTGTTTTGCTAGCTTCTTCCTTAGAAGACTACCTCCCTTAAGACTCGTTTTGCCTTTCCCCGAAAGGAACCGCTGAGGATACTGATTTTCACCAAACTTGTGTTGGACTCCGCAAAAATTTTCGAAATGAACGAAAATTTTCTGCCCCAATTTGACAATCTTTCTTGCGACGCATCTTTCTGTCATCGATAGCATTCCCTGTCCCTGCTTCAAATCAAAGAAAATTTGGTCAGTTTAAAACGTGGCGGTTGGTTGTGATACTCCTGCTGTGGATGCCATCAACCATTCTCCATCTATGCGTTGTCTGTCCATATTGAAGCTTGGGCTAATACCTTCCGCCCTTCTTGACGATTCATTATTCCCAAACCTCTTAACCATTTTCCCGGTCTCCTTATCTGACCTCATGCATTTCATAACAGCCGATGTAACTTGAAGATCGTGCATGTTCATGATGATCTGCTGGGGATAACACTTCAAATCTCTATTTATTCGTGTCACTGAAAGCAACCTTTTCTGTTGGGGATATCCCTCTTCTTTTGTGGCATAGCAAGTGAAACTGGCATTTCCCCTGACCTTTTAGTCTCATATGAATTTCCCAAATCATGCTCATTGCTCTCCACATTGTTCTTTCTTGATTTAGACCATTTGGATGTTCTAATCACATCTGGTCTTTGCATAATTGGAAAGCTTATGGCAGATTTTGAAGTCATTTTCACTTGTTCTGACCAAACAGACTCTACTGGGAAATTTTTCTACGGAAGGAGAAAGATAAACAAAAAAAAAAGAACCGAATAAAAGACAAAGGAAAAAGATGACTCTTTAACAAGAGAAACTATAAATAAAAGCCAATCAAACGCAAATACCGACTCTAATAATCATGACATGCACATGTGGCCTATCCTCTACCGTCAATCGTCTTTCAATATCTTCCCTTGGTGATTCCCCATCTGATTCTCAATCTTATTCGACTTGTAGTGCCCGAAGGGTTTTCACTATCAAGCCTCTCTCATTTTGGTTTTCTCTCAGCTTTCATCGCCTTATGGTGTCCGTGAAGATTTTCACCGATAAGACTCTCTCATTTGTATCACTTTCCAGCTGGGGATTTGGAGTGTTGCCGATATGACTCTTTCTGCTGGGCATTCTTTTCGGCTATCAATTCATGTCCAATCCATGATCCTTTTCTCTGTTGGGAATCGGGGTGCTATCCCCGACTTCCGTTTGTATGACTTGGTATCTTTCAAAGATGGGTTAAAAGGTCTTTCTTTGGACCGTAATGTGGGGTTTTGGATAGGGTTAGAAAGAAAGGGTATTAAAGGCTCAAAAACAAAATAAATTTGGGGTTCAAAATTACAACTTTCGGAACCATATTTGCTTACAACAAGCGCAACTCTTGCCCCAGTTTCTAGCTTGGGGATTTTTATTTTTGTTATACTATGTTACACTATGCACACTATGCATACTATGCACATTATGCACCCTATGCGCACTATGGTGCACTATGACCGAGCCGTGAGGCGCCTACGTATCCTCATTGAGGAATCAGGTCAAACGTAGTTCCCAATTCCTCCATTTTCTTCTGACTTTCTTTTGTTTTTTGTTATCATTTTTCTTTTCTTTTCTCTTTTTTTCTTTTCTCTTTTTTTTCTTTTTCTTTTTCTTTTCTTTTCTTATCTTTTTATGTTTGTGTTTCTACTCTTTTCTACTGATTCCGAAGGAGGGGTATGAAAGAAAACAAATAAGGCTCAAAGGGTTAACGAAGGATAAAGTGTTTAGATAGAAGAATAAAATGCCTTCGTCATTCCAATCTTCAAAACATGTCAAATGCAAACAAACACAATTAAACAAAGATTTGTAGCCTCTTCTGATGGTGCTGGACTTGACATTTGTCATTTCTAAAGCACCATTAGGCGACACTCTCACTCTCATTATCATGAACGACCCTCATGTCAATTTGGCAAATCTTCCTTTTAACGGTTTTCTTTGTGTTTTACTTGCCCTAGTTCCACATGACTCGAGCTCCGAATAATCTCAAACCGTCCTTATTTCCTTTAAATGTTCTGATCACCTTTCGGGGGTTTTATGATTAACTTTTAAGATTAGGCCCAAACTGTGTGCGCATGTCATGTCATTAGAATCGGCGCTGAACAAAATGATAAAAGAACTAAACGAAAAGATGACTGGAAATAATAAAAGACCGGATTTGCATTAGACTAACGGTGAAATGGTTTGAATAACAAAATAAACAAAACAAACCAGAATAAAATCCTAAAACAACCTGTACAAAACTACACAAACTGCTATGACAAAACATGGAAAGATAAGGGGATTTGACACAAGACAATGTCCGGACTACAACCCTACAAATAACCTGGACAACAGAAATGATAACAAAATGAACCATCAAAAACTCCACTCCGGCGGACCAAGGAATGGAGTGTCTTTCCAATTGCCAAGCTCGGCATCTTAGCCACCGAATTCGGCATCAACCTTACTGGGATCTCCACCAACTTTCGTCTCACCGTTCTTAACAAATTGCTTTTGGGTTCCCTTTGCGGGCTCGTTCTTAAGAACAACCCCTGATAGCACTGAAAACTTTGCCATGCGCGGACTTCCAAGGATCTCAGAAGAATTCTCATACCCCTTTTCAAAACAAATCATATTCGACCTATGCATCTCATTTTGAATAGGCGGTGGACTTTGGCTGGTATCTGTTGCATCCTAATTTTGCACGACAATGTCACCTGCATCAATAAGCTTCTGAATTTCTTCCTTCAGCCTCCAACACTTCTCTGTGTCATGCCCCGGTGCATCTGAGCAATATGCGCACCTTTTAGAAAAATCAAGCTTCTTTGACAGAGGGTTTGGCATGTTTATATGAATCGGCTTCAACATGTCCAATTGCTTCAACTTTTGGAACAAACCGGCATATGATCCTCCAATAGGGGTGAAAGCCTTTCTTTTCCTCAGCAACCTCTCATTCTTGCATGCTTGACTGGGCCAGAAACCTGATCCAGATGGATTTCGGTAGGCTTGTGAGGGTGGATAGGCATTTTGTGGAGCCGGGCACCTGGAAAGTGAAGTATGGTTTTTAGGGTCACTGGGAGAGAAGTGGTGTTGGGGATGGGAGAAGCATTGAGAAAACATAGCTGGAGGGCGAGTGATGGAGCTACTCGGGTGGCTGGGAAAGCTGTGATAGGCGGTTATATATGGAGAGTGTGGGGGAAAGTCTGGCCTTGTGCTCGGTGTTCGGGTAAGTACAGATTCCAGGAAGCTATGTGGTGGCGGGGGTGGTGCTATCCGAGCCACCCACGCCCGATACATGTTTGCCACATGGTGTCTCAGCATTTTCACTTCTTCTACCAACCCGTTGTTCCGTTCGACCAGTTGTTGTCGGTCGTCGGTACCGACCCACTCGGTTCTGAGGTTCTGTGCCATTGTCCTTTTTTGCTTTGCAGGGAGGAGTTACCACAACCAACCACTTCTCTATATATGAACACATCAAAGTGAAGCCATTACGTTAGTGTTAGAGCATTTGACAGATAATCATATATCAGAGATGCAACGCCCCTAGGCAGTTAAACCGTTCTATCAGAGATGTGATGCACCCGCGCTTTCCTTTATTTTTCTTTCTCTTTTTTTTTATTATCATTCCTTTTCAGTGGTGGTCGAATCTTATGGAGATTGCCTACGTATCATGACCCCGCATGAATCAGACCTGGCGTAGTTCGGCCACAATAAAAGATAAATAATAAACATTTTTTTTTTGGAATTTTCAATTTTCTTATTAAAACAAACTGGGTTTCAAAGGTTTAAAGATGACCTACAAACTCTAAAATCAAACAACCCACATATTCTAATCAAAAGATTTACAAACTCCAAAAACAAACGGCCAGCTTCCTTTCTCCGTTTGACAAATGCAACCAAACGGTTATTTTTGCAAATGTGGCCCCTTCCAAATTTCACGTGAATTTTGAGGCCGGGAGGATTATTTTCTGACACTCTACAAACTTGTCCGTTCTTTTACGAAAATAGTCTTTCGACAATTGAAAGATTCTCTAAGGCTATTTCAGCAAGAACGGTTTAAGACACTACCGAAGCTGGCTCGGCTTGTTTTGTCTAAAAATCCAAACGGTATTCACCTGACCGCTGACTCTTTGTTTTTTTTTTCCAAATTACAATAAAAACCTGGTGTTGTAAACACGGCCCTTCAGCGCCTCGGGGACGAAGATTTTTAAGGCTGTGTGGGTCAACTGGACCAAATCTGAAACAATGACCCAAAGGTGGCTGTTTACGCAAAGTCAGCCCTCCGGTGTCCCTTTCGGGAACATTCGGCTATTTTTGACAAAAACAGCATCACCCGACTTATTTATGACTCTTTTTATCGTTTTTCAAAATAGAAAACTCAATATTGCAAACACGGCCTTTCAACGCCTCGGGGATGAAGATTTTTAAGGTTGTCTGGGTCAATTGGACCAAATCTTAAACATGACTAAAAAAGGTGGTTGTTTATGCAAAGTCAGCCTTCCGGCGTCCCTTTCGGGAACATTCGGCTATTTTTGACAAAAACAGCATCACCCGACTTATTTATGACTCTTTTTATCGTTTTTCAAAATAGAAAACTCAATATTGCAAACACGGCCTTTCAACGCCTCGGGGACGAAGATTTTTAAGGTTGTGTGGGTCAACTGGACCAAATCTTAAACATGACCCAAAAAGGTGGTTGTTTATGCAAAGTCGGCCTTCCGGTGTCCCTTTCGGGAACATTCGGCTATGTCTTGACAAAACAGCGTCACCCGACTTCTTTATGATGAAATTAAAATTTGACATATATATATATATATATATTGCTATTTTTTGCAAAAGGGGAGGTGGGGCATCACCCGACTTATTTATGACAAAATTAAAATTTTGACATGTTTTTTTTTGTTTGGCTATTTTAGCAAAGAGGAGGTTGGACCCGATGAGGGTTGCTTACGTATCTCACATCCGGTGAGAATCAAACCAGCGTAGTTCGCCCGATCATGACTAAAGTAAATAAACTAACTCTTTTTTTTTTAAGGAAAGACTTATAAAGAAGAAAGGGAGCATTTTTGCAAGAAGGATTTCTAAAGAAAAAAGATTTTAATTTTTTTTTTTGAATTTCGAAATAAATATTTTCTAAAGAAGAAAGAAAAATATTTTTCGAATTTTACTTTCAATAAAGAAATGCTTCTAAAAATATTTTTGAATTTTGAATTTTCTTTTCAATTTTGAAAGAAAAATTTAAACATTTTCGGATTTTTTGGAAGAAATTAAAAGAAAATATTTTTATTTTTAAAAAAAAAACAATTAAAAAGACTTTCTAAAGAAATCAATAATGGAAAATATTTTGGTTTTTTTTTTTTTAAATTGGGGGTCTAAAAAAACTTTTCTAGAAAGGAAATAAAGAAAAATACTTTTTGGTATATATATATATATATTGCAACAAATAAAACCACGTTCAACGCATGACTCTTTTTATTTTCATTTTTGGTATTTTCATAAACAAATAAATAAATAAAACCATTTTAAAAACAAGACTCTTTTTTATTTTCATTTTTCATGGCAAGACAAACTATTTTTCTTTTCTATTTTTGAAAACAAGACAGAATAACGACTCTTTTTTCTCTATTTTTCCTTTGCTTTTAGTAAAACAAACTAATAAAATATTTTTTTTTCATTTTCTCAAAATTTCGGCAGAGTTTCGACAGTATTTGGGCATTGGATTTTTTCAAAAATAAACAATTAACTCCCTAACCGTCATTTCTCTTTTTTTTTCTTTTCCTCTATTTCACAATATTATTCAAAAGCCAGTCAACACACAAGTCCGAATCAAATAAATACACCAGTAGCTGCAAGCAAGATGCCTCAAGATGGTCATTTTTATTTTTTGGTACACCTGTCCTAGACAGACCCAACCCTTGTGTTGAGCCTCCAAAGTCAAATGCACGTGATGCAAACAAACGTTCCTACTAGGGATCCGGCATGAAGCTGAGTTATTCTAGGTTCATAACCTGGGTATTTGCTCTAGACTGTGTACCCGAGCGGACAACTCGAGTCGAGGAGGGGAGCTGTGTACCGATAACCAAAAGGCCATCCAGTTTTGTAACTCCTCCGAATCCTCGTTCTATTTTGGTATATGACACTAACAGAAAGAAGTCACGACCAGCGTGCACTCCTCAAGAGAGAGAAGAGAGGGGTTTCGGCACAGTTTATATATACAGTCCAAGTAATATCAAAGCGATAAGAGCAACATTTTGCACATTTAGGCTAAAACATGTAATAAAATCAGATAATAAATAAAGCCAAATAATAACAATTATTCTAAGCTCGAATTCTTAACCCTGAACCAGAGATTTTGGGTTTCAAATCCCCAGCAGAGTCACCAGAGCTGTCACACCTCCTTTTTCCGCCCCCGCAAGGGGTGAAGGAGTTTTTCCAATTAAAGGCAATCGAAATGGAATTTGTTTGTTTATTTTAGAGTCGCCACTTGGGAGATTTAGGGTGTCCCAAATCCCCAATTTAATACCGAATCGAGGAAAAGAATGACTCTGTATTACAATCCGCGAACCAGAAATCCGGACAAGGAATTCTGCTAACCCGGGAGAAGGTATTAGGCATTCCCGAGTTCCGTGGTTCTAGCACGGTCGCTCAACTGTCATATTCGGCTTGTTTATCTGATTTTATACAATTATGAGCTCATGTGCAAATTTTAACTTTTAACCGCTTTTGTCATTATTATTATATATTTTTTTATCAAGAATTGCAATATCGTGGAAATACATCTCCAACCACGTCACATCAATGCACCCGTGGTTGTTGGCACATTTCAACTCTATTGAGATTTAGATTTGGGTCACATAAATGTGCACCCGAGTTTTAAGAGAATTAAATTATTAAAGGCGCGCCTAAAGCGACTAGCGTATCATTTACTTTGGGTAGGGCCGTGAAATTTTGCTAAACAGTCCATCCCGAAGTCTAAGCAGTTTTAAAGCAAATATTTACCGAGGGCCCCGCAATTTTGTATTTTTATTCGGCGAGGCTCATCTCATTCTTATTTTTTAAAAGGAATTTGCAACGTCATGGACATGCATCTCGGACCACGTCACAATCAATGTACCCGTGATTAGAGACACATTTCGACTCCGTTGAGATTTGGATTTGGGTCACATAAATGTGCACCCGAGTTTAAGAAAGTAATTTAATTAAATCGCGCCTAAAGAATCTAACGCGTTATTATCTTTGGGGAGGACAGTGAAATTCACTAAACGGTCCATCCCAAATTCTAAGTATTTATTATGACCAATTATTGAGGGCCCCGCAATTTGCATTTTTATTTGGCGAGGCTCGTCTCATTTTTTTTTTTTAAAAAAAAAGATAATCTTAGAATGACTACATTTTCTATTTTTTGTTTTCTCTAAAATAACCGAAGAAAAGGTCCTACTTTATTTACATACTTTCGAGTTATTATAGTTAAGTTTCGAAAGTGAGACATTTAAAGAGTTTACATGGGCAGCGCATAGAATGTTCTACATACAGACAGTAAAAGAAAGAAAAGACTACATTAAACTACAACTTCAAATCTTTCTCATTTTTTGCATTCATGCTTCGAGTAGCTTACAAGATGAACCAGTGTATCAGTTTGTGTACCTGGTATTTGGAAAGCAAGGAAAGAAGATGAAGATCAGTAGAAGCAGTAGTAGTGTAAATACACAGCAACAGCAGGTTTAGCAATACAGCAAAACCAGTAACGACCAGTAGAATAACCCAATAACAGATTGAAAAATCAGCAATACCAAAATGTAATCGTAGTCAAAGCAGGAGAGAGAGGGATACAAGATGCAGTAGTTTACTGATTTTGAATAACACTCAAGGAAAGACAAACGGAAATTATTCAAGTAAAAGTTCAAATTGTCTTTCTCTTTTGCTCTCAAATTCTGATTTCTCAAAATTCAGTCAACTCTCTCAACTTTTTTCTTCTTCTAAAAGTCTCTTCCTTTTTTTCCTCTAAGTCCGAGTCCCCCAAAAAATGTTCTCTCCAAATCGTCCCCTCTTTTTATGTGAAAGAATGACTCTATTTATAACAAGACTCTTGTCTTGAACCACTCCCCGAAATATTCCCCTCATTGCATGCTTTGTTTCCCACTACCTTAAACAAATGAATTATTTCCCACTATTTTGTGTCTTGTCCTCCACTATATTAAACTAAAGAATTATTCCCCCTCCATTATGTCTTGTCCCCCATGCTTAACTTAAATAATTACATTATTCCCCCCACTACATTATGTCTTGTCCCCCACTATATTAAACAATTATATCATCTCCCCACTAATTTATGTCTTGTCCCCCACAATGTACTATTTTAATATTGTTAATGCCTAGTGGACAGAGCACTTAGATTAAATAATTGTTCAAATGTTCAATTCCAAAAATATCCCTCCGACTTACTGAAATTACCATTTTACCAGATTAGGAGGGGTTAGGTCATTTGGGGTTAATGGGGCGGACCGGGTCGACCCGGGTTGAAATGGACCGGGTCATGGGGAAAGTTGGGTATTATTTGGGCCTGTGGTATGAAATTGAAGAAGAGGCCCAATTCCGATTTTCTTTATATATTTTTTTTCTATTTTCTTCTACTTTCTAATTAATAAAACTAAAATTCTAAATTAAGTTATAAACTAAATTAACTTATCAAAAATACTAACTAATTCCTAGCAACATTTATCATACAAAATTAAACACCAATTAAAACAAAATTGCACAATTTGACATTGAATGTTAAAAATGCAAACGATGCATATTTTTGTAATTTTTATTCTGGTAAAACAAACTTAATCACTCCTAATTGTAGAATTAAATCCTAAATGCAAATGTGACATATTTTTGTATTTTTTATTAATTTAACAAATAAACATGCATGGACAAAATACAAATAATTATCCTAAAATGTCACAAAAATTCTCAAAATTGCACACCAAGGAAAATCGTTTTATTTTGAATTTTTGGGAGTAATTCTTTCATAGGGCAAAAATCACGTGCTTACAGATGTTACTTACTCAAGCGAACTCGCAATTTCAGAACTAACCCTATTAAACGAACATGCTGATTTCCATGAACTATTTGAACCTGTTTCGTGGCATAACCTATTTAAAACTATTACACAACTATTGAAAAAAAGAATTAACTACACTATATTTCATAACTAGTAATCACAAACTAAGATTAATTGCAATTGATATTCACATGTTTGTAGAAATAGATTCAACGGTCCAGTTTATGCATTCCAAAGTCATTCTAATACATGCTATGCGATATCAAGTGAACTACTGCTTATACATTAAATTAAACACAAAGAAACATGAGACATTCAGAAATCCATTCCAACAACTCTTTACTGCCTTTCCATTAAATTTGAGAGCTTTAGAACATGTACCTGGATAATGGAAATACAAGAAGATGAAGGAGCAGTCAGCAATAGTAGTAACACAGCAAAATAACAGCAACCCAACAGCAGCAGTTCAAACCAAATTCGAGGCTCAGAAAAATTTGAAGAAAACCAAACAAGCTCGATAGAACAGCCCCAAAAGTTTGTAAAAGACTAAACAGCAACAACCAACATCACCACAAACAGACTCAACCCCGCGTGTATTAAACCCAAAACTGAACTCGTAGACCACTGAACCAATTAAGCATTCAAAAAGAAATCAGGTTCACTGTCCCGAATTCGAGTTACTCCTACAGATGCAATGAAAAACCTTCTCTTTCTTTTTGTTTTCCTCTTTTTAAACTCTCCAGCACTCTTTTAAGATTTTCAGAATCTTTTTTCTCCTCTCAAAAACCAGCCCCTTTCTTACTCTCAAATTACTGAACTTTTAAAATGTTAAAAATCCAGCCTAGACTCTAAGAAAACTGGAAGAGAAACGATTTTTTTCCTCCCCAAAAAACCCGCCCCCTTTTCTGTCTTGAAATGACCCTATTTATCACCCAAAAATAGGTATAGGCAACATATTTTAATCAATCCTTTTTAAACTTTTTATACCATTATGTTTTATTCCTCACACTTGCATGTCTTGTCTCCCACTATATTAAATAAATGTATTAGTTCCCACTACCATATATCTTGTCCCCCACTATATTAAACAAATGTATTAGTTCCCACTACCATATGTCTTGTTCCCCACTATGTATTAAACAATATATTATTTTAATATTATTAGTACTTAGTGGATAGAGCACTCAAATTAATCATTTTTAAAACTTAAAATCCCGAAAATGCCCCTGAAACTACTGAAATTACCATTCTACCTCATCAGCTATATCTAATCCTCCTAAATCAATTAACCAAACTATAGCAGCTATAACCAATCTTAATTGAGAAATCCTAACAATTGACTAATTTAAACACATGAAACTAACTTCCAATCAATGACATTAAGATTCATCAAACTCAAATCACAATTTAAGCTTGAAACTCAAATCGGACAAAATATTATCAAAATAAAGATTCAGTGATTAAACTAACACACTTCTAGATTAAACCTACACAAGAACAAATGAGCACTGTCAACATATTGAATGAAAATAAACTGATTTCAATATGCAAGAAATGATGAACAACGACAAGAAAAGAAATAACACAACATAACTAAGAAAAGATAGAAACTAGAACGAGGCAAGATAATTGAAACAAATAAAAAGAACGACAGATTCATGAACTTGTACTGCTGCTCACTACGTTCGATCATGGAAACACGCAGCTCATTGATATCAGTTTAACCAAAAAAACAAGATGAAAAGCAAAAGGAAATGGACCTTCAGTGTTGCCAAAAAATGGATTTTTCCAAGTGATTGAACACAGAAAACTCTTTGAGCAGAGCTGTACAGCAAAGGCAAACAACGAACAAAAGCTTCAAGCTAATGTTCCAAGAAACTCGAGCAAATCAGGAAGGTCATAACAACAAGTTATTTTTTCCTTTCTAATTCCAATATACTACTCCTATTGAGTATTATTATAGTTGAAAGCCAATTCAAGGGAAACTATTACTATCATTATCATCCAGTGAAGTTCTTAGATATCAATTCCAGCAAATTACAACGATAGAAAACAAATAAAAGCAAGAAACACAAAATACAAAATTCAAGACTAAATCAAAATCATAATACAAACAGTCAATGGCAATAAGAGCAGGAATTGAGGTGAAGTGAATATAACACAATGCAGAAAATACCAATTCAAGAAGGATATGAACTTGACTGCTTTCGAACTTGACTGCTTTCGAACCACATTAACGACGCAAAACTCGGACAGACCTGACCGGGAACCTCGACGAAATAAACTCGACTCTTCAACGATAATTGAAACCGGATCAGACTGAATTCAACAACGAGTTCGACAGTCAACAACTGCAAATTTTCGACCTCAACAGCTTTTGGGAACCGATCGCGATTGAGATTTTCGAATGGCAGAATTTCGATATCAGTCGCTTCTGTCCGTCTTTTCTTTAAGTGTATTCGTTGCTTCCGGTTATTGTGAGAGATGGGCATTCCGTTTGGTTTCTATTGAGAAGATGAAAGGCGGTGTTTCATGGTGGTTTCAAGCCATGGCTGCTGGTTTACCAAACTCCGACGGAGGTGGTGGCTGTGGTCGTTTGGACTGAACAATGTCGCCGGAGGTGGTCGTTTGAAGGAGCAAGCTGGTTTGGCTGATTTGTTTTGGGTGTTGAAGGGGTCGTTTGGGGAAGATGAAGACGGGAGGGCAGTCATGGAGGGTGGACGTTTGGACGACGATGGGTGAAGCAGCAGCAGCAGCAGCGCCAGGTCTGCTGTTCGTCACTTGGTTGCTGCTGGACGTGAGGGACGATGGGGACTAAGAAGATGCAGAAGGGCAGCCATGGAGGTGAGGGGGAAGGGGGGGTGGCTTGGGGAAGATGAAGAGGAGAGGGGGCGGGTGGTTTTAGGGTTTTGTGGTTGGAAAAATGAGAAAAAATGAAAAATGGAAGAAGGGGGTGTTTGGGTTATGGGGCGGACCGGGTCGGGTTGACCCGGTGGGGGTTTGGTTCTTTGGGCTGGGTATCCGGGTTTCAAGGGGAAAAAATTGTTTGGACTTTAAATTGATTTGGCCCAAATATGACTTAACACTCCTTTATTTTGTCTTTCTTTTCTTAAACTAATAAAACTAAAAACTCCAAAAATCCTAAATTAGCTTATAGGACTAGATTAATTTACAAAATTACGACTAACATTTTTAATAACAATTAACACACACAATCAAATAAAAATGACATAACTTGGACATGAAATGCTAAAAATGCAGAAAATACATTATTTTGTGATTTTCTTTCTCTTAAAAACAAAACATGGTTCAATTAATTCCTAAGTGTACAATTAAATCTTAAATGTGCATGCAACACATATTTTTGTATTTTTCTTAATTAAAGTAAAAATAAACATGCACAGACAAAAATACAAATAAATCACAAATAACACCAAACCATTTTATTTTGAATTTTTTGGGAGTAATTCTCATAGGGCAAAAATCACGTGCTCACAGCTGCCCCTCTTTGTCCGAAAACACAAAGAGTTTTCGTGCAAAGATAAAGTGAGCGGATATGAGCGATTTTTGCCCGTTGGAATACTCCGTGCGAAGCATTTTTGAAAAGATTTAACCGAACCTTTGCTTTAAAGGTTTCCTACATATCACTGGCTAAAAGGGAATCAGGTTAATGTAGTTCGGAAGTTTTGGTAGCTGGGCCTATCATGGGACTGCAATGTTACTGTTGTTGCATGTTGTTATTACTGCTTGCCGACCTCCTTATTACACCATGCTGAAAGAAAGCAAGAAGCTAGACTAAACTATAGTCTATGAATTACAAAATCTTATCTAGATCTTCAGCCGTGCTCTTGTATCTCTTGTTGCTTTGATGTCTCGGTGACTCCTCTGGTATTTCCTTACTTCTGATTTGTCTTGTATTCTCCCTTGACTGCCGATCTCGAACTGCTTATTTCCTTCTCATGAGCTTCGCATTATTTTTCCATCGAATCTTGAACTTCCTTCCTCTGCTGGGGATTTTTGTTGTTTCCGGGGGATTTCGGTTGTATTCCTCTGTTTACTAACTTCAACACCAAAAACTTCTTAAAATATAACACCTTTGCCATTTCTTTACTTCTGGCTCGACTTGTGGTCTTCCTTCTGATTTCTGCTGGATTTTTTGTTGTAACCCTTCGCTTTACTGACTTCAAACTTCAATGTATTCCTCTGTTATATGGGCGGGCTCCCAACTTCAAAACTTGAAATGTAAAGACTGAAATGTATTTCTCTGTTATATGGGCGGGCTCCCAACTTCAAAACTTGAAAATAAAATGTCATTCCTCTGTTCAGGCGGGCTCCTGACCTCAACAACAACTTCGAAAAATAAATCACCATTCCGTTCTTCAGGCGGGGCTCCTGACCTCAACAACAACTTCGAAAAATAAAACGCCATTCCTTTCTTCAGGCGGGCGAGACTTCAACAACAACTTCGAAAAATAAATCGTCATTCCGTTCTTCAGGCGGGGCTCCTGACCTCAACAACAGCTTCGAAAAATAAATCTCCATTCCGTTCTTCAGGCGGGGCTCCTGACTGCAACAACAACTTCGAAAAATAAATCGTCATTCCGTTCTTCAGGCGAGGCTCCTGACCTCAACAACAACTTCGAAAAATAAATCACCATTCTGTTCTTCACGCGGGGCTCCTGACCTCAACAACAACTTCGAAAAATAAATCGACATTCCGTTCTTCAAGCGGGGCTCCTAACAACAATTTCGAAAATAAAATGCCATTCCGTTCTTCAGGCGAAGCTCCTGACCTCAACAACAACTTCGAAAAATAAATCGTCATTCCGTTCTTCAGGCGGGGCTCCTGACCTCAACAACAACTTCGAAAAATAAATTGCCATTCCTTTCTTCAGGCGGGCGAGACTTCAACAACAACTTCGAAAAATAAATCGCCATTCCGTTTTTCAGGCGGGGCTCCTGACCTCAACAACAACTTCGAAAATTAAAACGCCATTCCGTTCTTCATGCGGGGCTCCTGACCTCAACAACAACTTCGAAAAATAAATCGTCATTCTGTTCTTCAGGCGGGGCTCCTGACCTCAACAACAACTTTGAAAAATAAATCGTCATTCTGTTCTTCAGGCGGGGCTCCTGACCTCAACAACAACTTCGAAAAATAAATCGCCATTCCGTTCTTCAGGCGGGGCTCCTGACCTCAACAACAACTTCGAAAAATAAATCGCCATTCCGTTCTTCAGGCGGGGCTCCTGACCTCAACAACAACTTCGAAAAATAAATCGACATTCCGTTCTTCAAGCGGGGCTCCTAACAACAATTTCGAAAATAAAATGCCATTCCGTTCTTCAGGCGAAGCTCCTGACCTCAACAACAACTTCGAAAAATAAATCGTCATTCCGTTCTTCAGGCGGGGCTCCTGACCTCAACAACAACTTCGAAAAATAAATTGCCATTCCTTTCTCAGGCGGGGCACCTGACCTCAACAACAACTTCGAAAGATAAATCGCCATTCCGTTCTTCAGGCAGGGCTCCTGACCTCAACAACAACTTCGAAAAATAAATCGCCATTCCGTTCTTCAGGCGGGGCTCCTGACCTCAACAACAACTTCGAAAAATAAATCGTCATTCCATTCTTCAGGCGGGGCTCTTGACCTCAACAACAACTTCGAAAAATAAATCGTCATTCCGTTCTTCAGGCGGGGCTCCTGACCTCAACAACAACTTCAAAAAATAAATCGCCATTCTGTTCTTCAGGCGGGGCACCTGACCTCAACAACAACTTTCCTTCTAACTTGAATTATCTTTCGTCAAAACTACTTCCCTCAAAACTTGTACTGTCTACGAACTGCTGGGGATAACATTTTTTCAAAAATATGTTATCTTACTCCTTCAAAGACTACTTCCTTTAAGACTGATGTTTCATTCCTCTGCAAACCGTTTCCTTTTGCAAAACCGGTCTTCCTCTTTTATTTTTTATTTTTTTTGTTATCTTCTTCCTTCAAAGACTACCTCCCTTAAAACTCGTGTTATCTTCCTCCTGACATCGCTTTCCTTTAAAACTTGTTTTGCCTTCTCCGGAAAAACCGCTGGGGATACCGCTTTTCACCAACCTTGTGTTAGACTTCCCGAAAATTTTCTGCCCCAGTTTGATAATCTTTCTTATGGCGCGTCTTTCCATCATCAGTAACATTCCCTATCCCTGTTTCAAATCAAAGAAAATTCGGTCAGTTTAAAACGGGGTGGTTGGTTGTGATACTCCTGCTGGGGGTGCTATCAACCATTTTCCCATCTATGCGTTGTCTGACCATCTTGAACTGAGCTGATACCTTCCGACCTTCTTGACGATTCCTTATTCACAAACCTCTTAACCATTTTCCCAGTCTCCTTATCTGACCTCATGTATTTTTATGACAGCTGATATCACTTGAAGATCTTGCATGTTCATTGCAGACCCAATATCTTCTTTTGTGGTACTGTCCGTGAATTGGAATTTCCCCAACCATTGAGTCTCCTATGAATTTCCCAATTATGTCCATTGCTTTCCGCGTTGTTCTTTCTTGATTTTCCGCTGGCCTTGTCCTTATAACCCTCGATTTCTACTGGGGATATCCTTCTTTACACTGGTCCATCCTTCTGTCAATCTCATCATCGAGTATACCCTTGGTTCAATCCCCCTGGCCCTCTTTTTGTTGCGTTGTCCCTGAATTGATATGGACCAATCTTGGGTATTTTGTGCGAACCTCAAAGCACGTTGACTATTACCAGCTCATTGCGCTTGTTCTTTCCTGACTTATACCACTTTGATATACTAGTCAGATCTCGTCTTGCATAATTGGAAAGCTGATGGCAAATTTTGAAATCATTTCTCGCTTGTTCTGACCAAAGAGACTCAAGAAGAGGAAATGACAACGGTAAAAGGAACAGAGTAAAAGACAAAAGGAAAAGATGACTCCTAATCAAGAAAACTACAAAGTAAAACCTATCAGATATGGATACCAACTCTATTGGCCGTGACATGCACACATGGCCTATCCTCCGTCATTAATCGCCTTTCACAATCTTCGTCTGGTGCTTTCCTGTATGATTCTCAATCTTTATTCGACTTGTAGTGCTCGAAGGGTCTTCACTATCAAGCCTCTCTCATTTTGGTTTTTCTCTCAACTTATAGCCGCCTCAAAGTGCCCGTGAAGATTTTCACTGATAAGACTCTCTCATTTTATTACTTTTCTGTCGTGGATCAGAGTGTTATTCTCGACTTCCATTTGCCTGACTTGGCATCTTTCGAAGACTGGTCAAAAGGTCTTTCTTTGGATCGTAACGTGGGGTTTTGGATAGGGCTAGAAAGAAAGGTTATTAGCGGCTCAAAAGGAATCAATTTGGGTTCAAAATTTACAACCTTCGGAACCAGATTTCTTTACATCGAACACAACTTCTGCCTTAGTTTCTTGCTTGGGAATTTTTGATTTTTTGTTACACTATGACCGAGCCGTGAAGCGCCTATGTATCCTCTTTGAGGAATCAGGTCAAACGTAGTTCCCATTCCTCTTTTTCTTTTCTTTTTGTTTTCCTTTTCACTTATTTATTATTTTCTTTTCTTTTTCTTTCTCTTTCTCATTTCTCCTTTCTCTTTTGTTGTTTTGTTGTTTTGTTGTTTCTGTTGTTTCTATTGTTTTCTTTTCCTTTTTTTTTTTTATCTTCCATGCTTGTGTTTTCTAATCTTTGCTACCGATTCCGAATGAGGGGTATGAAAGAAAACCAATAAGGCTCAAAGGGTTAACGAAGGATAAAGTGTTTAGATAGAAGAATAAAATGCCTTCGTCATTCCAATCTTCAAAACATGCCAAGCACAAACAACACAATTAAACATTCGCCACATCTTCTGATTGTGCCGGACTTGATAACCATATCCACACATTTGCCTTTTCATTTGTCATTTTTAAAGCATCGTTGGGCAATACTCACTTTCGTTACCATGAACGGCCCCTTTTGGCAATATGGCTAACTTGCTCATATGGTTTTTTTTCTCTTTTTCTTTTTTTTTTCTTTTTTTTTCTTTATGTTTTACTTGCGCCAGTTTCACGTTGCTCGGGCTTCAAATGATCTCAAGCTGTTCTTATTTCCCTTAAGTGTCCCGACCATCTCCCAATGGCTTTATAATTAACTCTTAAGATTAGGCCCAAACTGTGTGCGCATGTCATGTCACTAGAATCGGTGTTGAACAAAGACAAAACAAAAAGATAAAAAGAACTAAACAAAGAAGATGACTGGAGGTAACAAAAGACCGGAATTTTCATTAGACAAGCGGTGAAACGGTTCGTATAACAAAACAAGCAAAACAACTGGAGTACAACCTTGGAACAAACCTAAAACAATCCCAGACAACACTAAACAAACAACTAGGACAAAATGGGAGGATAAGAGGGTTTGACACAAGACAATGTCTGGATTACAACCCTGCAAATAACCCGGACAATAGAAATGATAACAAAATGAACCACCGAAACTCCTCCTTGACCAACCAAGAAAGGAGTATCTTTCCAATTGCCAACTCGGCATCTTAGCCACTGGATTCGGTATCAACATTACTGGGACCTCTACCAACTTCCATCTCATTGTTCTTAGCAAATTGCTTTTGGGTTCCCTTTGCGGGCTCGTTCTTAAGAGCAACCTCTGATAACACTGAAAACTCTGCAACGCGCGGACCTCCGAGGATCTCAGAAGACTTCTCATTTTCCTTTTCAAAACAATCCATATTTAACATATGCATCTCATTACGAATAGGCGACGGACTTTGGCTAGTGTGTGTTGCATCTGGATTTTGCATGACAATGTCACCTGCATCAATAAACTTCTGAATTGCTTTCTTCAGCTTCCAACACTTCTCTGTGTCATGCCCCGGGGCATCTGAGCAATATGCGCACCTTCGAGAGAAATCAAACTTATTTAACAGAGGGTTTGGCATTTTTATATGAATCGGCTTCAGCATGTCCAATTGCTTCAACTTTTGGAACAAACTGGCATATGATCCTCCAACAGGGGTGAAAGCCTTTTCTTTCTTCAGCAACCTCTCATTCTTAAATGCTTGATTGGACCGGAAAACTGATCCAAAGGGCTTTCGGTAGGCTTGTGAGGGTGGATAGGCATTTTGTGGAGCTGGGTACTGGGAAAGTGAAGCATGTTTTTGGGAGTCATGTGGAGAGAAGTAGCGTTGGGGAGGGGAGTAGCGCTGAGAGAATATAGTTGGATGACGAGTGATGGAGATACTCAGGTGGATGGGAAAGCTGTTATAAGTGGGTAGATATGGAGAGTATGGGGGATCATCCGTTATTGTGTTAGGTGCTTGGGTAAGGACAGAGTTCAAGAAGCTAGGTGGTGGCGGGGGTGGTGCTTTCCCAGTCATCCATGCCTGATACATGTCTGCCATATGCTGTCTCAACATTTTTACCTCTTCTACCAACCCGTAGTCTTGTTCAACCAACCGCTTTCGGGCATCGGTACCAACCCACTCAGTTCTATTGTTCTCTGCCATTGTCTTTTGCCTTTGTGTTGCAGGGAAACGTTACTTTAGAATCACAACCAACCACCTTTCTGATTATTGAAAGAGGACAAAATGGAAGCAACCTGTTAGCGTTAGGGTTTTCAACAGATAAGAAGACACACATTAAGGATGCAATGCAACTAGGCAATTAACCCTTTCTATCATGCATTTGCTTCAGTTTTGTGCGTTATTTCGGCTTCTTGTAATTGTGCTCCCTTTTTCTTTTTTTTCTTTTTTCTTTTTTTTTCTCTTTTTAATGGTGGTCGAATCTTATGTGGATTGCCTACGTATCATGTCATCGCATGAATCAGACCGGGCGTAGTTCTGCCACGTAAATATGAAAGCAAAATTTTGGGAATTTTCCATTTTCTTTACTGAAACATTATAATTAAACATTTTTTGGAAAGGAGAACAAACCTGAAGTAAAACCAATTACGGACTAAAAACTACTAACACATTTTGATGAAAAAGAGAATATACAGACAGACAACAGACTCTAAAAATGAAAACACTGACTCGAACTATAAATATATTAAAGCTCCAAAAGTTGGTGCTCGTGAGGCATCATTTGGCCTTGCCGCGGGCTTAGGTGCGAGATCCCTTTCAAGTTGCTCCAGTTCGTACATTGTCTGCTTGACGAAAATCATTACTGCTGACATGAAAGTAGTGCGGGTCATGTCTTCACACATTCGGCATCTCCTAATGATGGCATGGGCAATAGTCCCAATCTTGTTCCGGGTTCGACCTTTTTCTATGAGCAGGCGCCTTATCTGATCACTACAACCCCCCAAAACCTGAGAATCCTGGAGATGCTGCCTTTGCAACTGCCGTATTTCATCTTCCATTCGAGCCAGTAAATCGTAACAGTGTCCCCTTTTGATTTCATAAGCTTCAGCTTGCTTAGCTGCCATGTCTTTGAGGGTGGTCATTTTCCTTTTTAGACTGGCAATGGTCTTTTCATAATCTTTCCTTGTCTGCTGTAGGTACTGTGTGCGCTCTTTCGTTCTTTTTGCCCATTGTACTTGGAGTTGTGCTATGGTACCCTCAGATTTCTTCAAATCATCCCGGCACTCACCGATTTCCTTCTTTAGTCCGTTAATCAATCTTTCATCTAGCCGACTCCTTTGCTGATTGTCAGCATCTATCCTCATTTGTCGGACCTGAGCCTTGAGAGCCTCATTTGCTTGGGCTAACTTGTTCTTCTCTCCTTCATCGTCATCAACTTGCACCTTGTTCTCAAATTTCAGATCCTTGATCTGTTGTTTCAGCTTGCCTACTTTGGTCCGGTATTCGCGCTCTTTGGCCAACCAGTCCCACGGTTCTTGTGATGCCTCAACGAACTCTTGAATGTGAGGTTTTTTGGTTGGCCGTTCTGGCTCGTCCCTTACAACGTCTCTCTTTCTGTACCAGGTGATATAAGCAGGTGAGACTTCGCCTCTGGATAAGTCGCGCACTCGAGTGTTTACCGTTAAATACTGGCATTCATTCCATATAAGCTGTGAGAGCTCGGTATATCTCGGACACTATTATAGGGGCCAGCGTGCTTTTGTTGTTGGTAATTAGGACCTTGACGACTCCAGCCACCTTCAAATCAATATTTCTGTCTTTCCAAGGAAACACCACAATGCCCAAGAATGCTACCATGAAGGCGAACCACCAATGTTCATCCCATTTTGTCCGATTCCCTCTGCTGCAAACCCCGCTTTCCAGATCGTCAAACCCTCTTATATGCCCATACCTCTGGTATATGAACTGTAAAGTAGAAAAACCCCTATCCAATTCAGAGTACGGGACTCCCTTGCTTATCTTCAGCAGATCCATGAACTTGTGCGAATTGACGGCTCTTGGAGCAATCAGATATTTGTGCCTTAGCCCCTCAGTAATGTCCATATAACCTGCTACCTCTTCTAAGGTTGGGGTGAGTTCAAAATCCAAGAAGTGGAATACGTTGTGGGTCGGGTCCCAAAATGTAACCAAAGCCTTTATGATGTCACATCTGGGTCTGACGTTCAACAAACTGGTGAGACCTCCCAGATATAGTTTGATCTTATCTCGCTCTGACTTTTCCAAATCCTCCCACCACAAGCGCAACTCCAAAGGGATCTTGCTCCTAACTGTTATCGGCAAACTTGGACCCGGGCTCATTCTGTATGTTTGTTTGGGGTGATTAACACTCATTGGACTCAAAAAAGAATAAACTAAAATTGACACACCTTTAAATAAAACTCCGGTCTTGTCAATACGGCCTTTCAGCACTTCGAAGAAGATTTAAAGGCTGTATTTTACCAAACGGACAAAACCTTGAAAATGACCAAAAGTGGTTATTTTCGCAAAAACAGCCTTCCGGCGTCCCTTTCGGGAACATTCAGCTATTCTTTGCAAAAAAAATGGCATCACCCGACTTATTTATGTTGACAATTAAAATTTGACATTTTTTTTTGGCTATTTTTGCAAAAGGGGAGGTTGGACCCGACGAGGGCTGCCTACGTATCTCACATCCTGTGAGAATCAAACCGGCGTAGTTTGGGCAACGACAATAAACTAATTCTGACAACAAGACTTGCTTAAATAAATAACACTAAAAACACATTTTTTTTTATTTTTTATTTTTTATTTTCACGAAATTTTGGCAAAGTTCGTCGATAACTCAGATTTATCTTTAACACTGCTATTTTTTTCTTCTTTTTTTCCTTTCAATATTGTCAGAAGCCGGTCGGCATGCAAGTCTGTGGCAAACAAATGCGTAAAACAAATAGGATGCCGCAGGATGGTCTTTTTCATTTTAGGTTGCTTATCCTAGACGGACCCAACCCCTGTGTTGAGTCCCCTAAGTCAAGTGCACATGATACAAATAAGCGTTCCTACTAGGGATTCGGCATGAGGTTTTGTTATACTAGGTTTATCTTGGGTGTTTGTTCTAGACCTGGCTTACCCGAGCGGACAACTCGAGCCGAGGATGGGAACCGCGTACCGGTAACCAAAAGATCATCCGGTTTTGCAACTCCTCCGAATCCTCGTTCTATTTTGGGATATGACACTAACAGAAAGAAGTCACGACCAGCGTGCACTCCTCAAGAGAGAGAAGAGAAGGATTTCGTAGCAGTTTATATATACAGTTCAGATAATATCAAAGCGGTAAAAGCATCACTTAGCACATTTAGGCTAAAACACGTAATAAAATCAGATAATAAATAAAGTCAAATGATACCAATTCATCTAAGCTCGAATTCTGAACCCTAAACCAGAGATTCTGGGTTCGTTCCCCAGCAGAGTCGCCAGAGCTGTCACACCTCCTTTTTCACCCGCGCCATCGCAAAGGGGCGCAGAGGGATTTTTTCCAATCAAAGGACAATCGAAACGGGATTTATTTATTTATTTCAGAGTCGTCACTTGGGAGATTTATGGTGTCCCAAGTCACCGGTTGAATCCCGAATCGAGGAAAAGAATGACTCTGTTTAACAGTCTGCGCACCAGAAATCCGGATAAGGAATTCTGTTAACCTGGGAGAAGGTGTTAGGCATTCCCGAGTTCCGTGGTTCTAGCACGGTCGCTCAACTGTCATATTCGGCTTGATTATCTGATTTTATACAATTATGAACCTACGTGCAAATTTTAACTGTTTACCGCTTTTGTTATTATTTATTCAAAGAATTACAATGTCGTGAGAATGCATCTCGAATTGTGCCACATAAATGTACCCGCAATTTTCGATACGTTCCAACTTCGTTGAGATTTGGATTTGGGTCACATAAATGTGCACCCGAGTTTAGGAAGATAACATTATAAAATACGTGCCTAAAGATACTAACACGATATTTTGAGAAAAGCCGTAAAGTTCGCTATGCGACCTGTCTCGAAATCTAAGCATTTTAAATAACCGTCCGTTGAGGGCCCCGCAGTTTGTGTATTCTTGTTTGTCGAGGTTCGTCTCATTCATTATTTATTTTTTTTAAAAGGAATTTGCAACGTCATGGAAATGCATCCGAACCACGTCACAATCAATGTACCCGTGATTAACGACACATTTCAACTTCGTTGAGATTTGGATTTGGGTCACATAAATATGCACCCGAGTTTAAGAAAGTAAATTATTAAAAGTACGCGCCTAACAATGACTAATGCGTTATTACTTTTGGAAAAAAGGCCGTAAAATTCGCTAAGCGGCCGATCCCAAGTTCTAAGTATTTAATATATATACAATCGTGAGGGCCCCGTAATCGGTGAGTTTTACTAGGCGAGGCTCATCTCGTTTATTTTAAAAGGACAATCCTAAAGTGACTATATTTTCTATTAAGTTCGTCTCTAAAATAAAAGAGAAGAGGTCCTAATTAGTTACATGTTTATAAGCTCGTGCCTCTTATCGTTTATTAGATTAAGACAAATGCAAACAGAAAATTGCAACAGAGCTTACTCAAGGGAGATTGTATTGTTCCTTATTCTATTAGTTAATAACACTAAAGTTGAGATTATGAATAGAACACGAGATTGACACCCAGTAATATCAAAACAAACTAACTATTCTTTGATTAATTTAAACTAACATTATTAGATGAATTGAACTATTGGAATTAACTATGTGTAATACAAAGCCATTTTTTTACACTTTTTACGACTTGTCGAAGAAATGCGTCAATTCTTAAAAAACTGACATTAGGCTAACATCAATCACTAACATTTGAGAATATTGGTTACTAACATTATTCACATTGCTATTTAAAATGATGTTACTTACTCAAGCGAACTCGCAATTTCAGAACTAACCCTATTAACCAACATGCTGATTTCCATGAACTATTTGAACCTGTTTCGTGGCATAACCTATTTGAAACTATTACACGACTAATGAAAAAAAGAATTAACTACACTATATTTCATAACTAGTAATCACAAACTAAGATTAATTGCAATTGATATTCACATGTTTGTAGAAATAGATTCAACAGTCCAATTTATGCATTCCAAAGTCATTCTAATACATGTTATGCGATATCAAGTGAACTACTGCTTATACATTAAATTAAACACAAAGAAACAGGAGACATTCAGAAATCCATTCCAACAACTCTTTACTGTCTTTCCATTAAATTTGAGAGCTTTAGAATATGTACCTGGATAATGGAAATACAAGAAGATGAAGGAACAGTCAGCAACAGTAGTAACACAGCAAAACAACAGCAACCCAACAGCAGCAGTTCAAACCAAATTCGAGGCTCAGAAAAATTTGAAGAAAACCAAACAAGCTCGATAGAACAGCCCCAAAAGTTTGTAAAAGACTAAACAACAACAACCAACATCACCACAAACAGACTCAACCACGTGTGTATTAAACCCAAAACTGAACTCGTAGACCACTGAACCAATTAAGCATTCAAAAAGGAATCAGGTTCACTGTCCCGAATTCGAGTTACTCCTAAAGATGCAATGAAAAACCTTCTCTTTCTTTTTGTTTTCCTCTTTTTAAACTCTCCAACACTCTTTTAAGATTTTCAGAATCTTTTTTCTCCTCTCAAAAACCAGCCCCTTTCTTACTCTCAAATTACTGAACTTTTAAAATGTTAAAAATCCATCCTAGACTCTAAGAAAACTGGAAGAGAAACGATTTTCTTCCTCCCCAAAAAACCCGCCCCCTTTTCTGTCTTGAAATGACCCTATTTATCACCCAAAAACAGGTATGGGCAACATATTTTAATCAATCCTTTTTAAACTTTTCATACCATTATGTTTTGTTCCCCACACTTGCATGCCTTATCCCCCACTATATTAAACAAATGTATTAGTTCCCACTACTACATATCTCTTGTCCCCCACTATATTAAACAAATGTATTAGTTCCCACTACCATATGTCTTGTCCTCCACTATGTATTAAACAATGTATTATTTTAATATTATTAGTACTTAGTGGACAGAGCACTCAAATTAATCATTTTTTAAAACTTAAAATCCCGAAAATGTCCCTGAAACTACTGAAATTACCATTCTACCCCATCAGTTATATCCAATCCTCCTAAATCAATTAACCAAACTATAGCAGCTATAACCAATCTTAATTGAGAAATCCTAACAATTGACTAATTTAAACACATGAAACTAACTCCCAATCAATGACATTAAGATTCATCAAACTCAAATCATAATTTAAGCTTGAAACTCAATTCAGACCAAATATCATCAAAATAAAGATTCAGTGATTAAACTAACACACTTCTAGATTAAACCTAAACAAGAACAAATGAGCACTGTCAACTTACTGAATGAAAACAAACTGATTTCAATATGAAAGAAATGATGAACAACGACAAGAAAAGAAATAACACAACATAACTAAGAAAAGATAGAAACTAGAACGAGGCAAGATAATTGAAACAAATAAGAAGAACGACAGATTCATGAATTTGTACTGCTGCTCACTACGTTCGATCATGGAAACACGCAGCTCATTGATATCAGTTTAACAAAAAAACAAGATGAAAAGCAAAAGGAAATGGACCTTCAGTGTTGCCAAAAAGTGGATTTTCCCAAGTGATTGAACACAGAAAACTCTTTGAGCAAAGCTGTACAGCAAAGGCAAACAACGAACAAAAGCTTCAAGCTAATGTTCCAAGAAACTCGAGCAAATTAGGAATGTCATAACAACAAGTTATTTTTTCCTTTCTAATTCCAATATACTACTCCTATTGAGTATTATTATAGTTGAAAGCCAATTCAAGGGAAACTATTACTATCATTATCATCCAGTGAAGTTCTTAGATATCAAGTCCAGCAAATTACAACGATAGAAAACAAATAAAAGCAAGAAACACAAAACCCAAAATTCAAGACTAAATCAAAATCATAATACAAACAGTCAATGGCAATAAGAGCAGGAATTGAGGCGAAGTGAATATAACACAATGCAGAAAATACCAATTCAAGAAGGATATGAACTTGACTGCTTTCGAACAACATTAACGAAGCAAAACTCGGACAGACCTGACCGGGAACCTCGACGGAATAAACTCATCTCTTCAGCGATGATTGAAACCGGATCGGACTGAACTCAACAACGAGTTCGATAGTCAACAACTGCAAATTTTCGACCTCAACAGCTTTTAGGAACCGATCGCGACAGAGATTTTCGAATGGCAGAATTTCGATATTAGTCGCTTTTGTCCGTCTTTTCTTTGAGTGTATTCGTCGCTTCCGGTTATTGTGAGAGATGGGCGTTCCGTTTGGTTTCTGTTGAGAAGATGAAAGGCGGTGTTTCATGGTGGTTTCAAGCCATGGCTGCTGGTTTACCAGACTCCGACGGAGGTGGTGGCTGTGGTCGTTTGGACTGAACAACGTCGCCGGAGGTGGTCATTTGAAGGAGCAAGCTGGTTTGGCTGGTTTGTTTTGGGTGTTGAAGGGGTCGTTTGGGGAAGATGAAGACGGGAGGGTAGTCATGGAGGGTGGACGTTTGGACGACGATGGGTGAAGCAGCAGCAGCAGCGCCATGTCTGCTGTTCATCGCTTGGTTGCTGCTGGACGTGAGGGACGATGGGGACGAAGAAGATGCAGAAGGGCGGCCATGGAGGTGAGGGGGAAGGGGTTGGCTTGGGGAAGATGAAGAGGAGAGGGGGGCGGGTGGTTTTAGGGTTTTGGGGTTGGAAAAATGAGAAAAAATAAAAAATGGAAGAAGGGGGGGTGTTTGGGTTATGGGGCGGACCGGGTCGGGTCGACCCGGTGGGGGTTTGGTTCTTTGGGCTGGGTAACCGGGTTTCAAGGGGAAAAAATTGTTTGGACTTTAAATTGATTTGGCCAAAATTTGACTTGACACTCCTTTATTTTGTCTTTTTTTTCTTAAACTAATAAAACTAAAAACTCCAAAAATCCTAAATTAGCTTATAGTACTAGATTAATTTACAAAAATACTACTAACTTTTTTAATAACAATTAACACACACAATCAAATAAAAATGACATAACTGGGACATGAAATGCTAAAAATACAGAAAATACATTATTTTGTGATTTTCTTTCTCTTAAAAACAAAACATGGTTCAATTAATTCCTAAGTGCACAATTAAATCTTAAATGTGCATGCAACACATATTTTTGTATTTTTCTTAATTAAAGTAGAACTAAACATGCATAGACAAAAATACAAATAAATCACAAACAACACCAAACCATTTTATTTTGAATTTTTTGGGAGTAATTCTCATAGGGCAAAAATCACGTGCTCACACCCCCTAGGCGAAAAAGTTCTACCTGGGTTAAGCTGTAGAAACAACCTGGGCGAATAGTACTTCTACCCGAAACTATGAGCTGGATCTCCCTAGGCGAAAAAGTTCTACCTGGGTTAAGCTATGTAAAAACAACCTGGCCGAAGAGTACTTCTACCCGGAACTATGAGCTGGATCCCCCTAGGCGAAAAGGTTCTACCTGGGTTAATCTATGTAAAACTAAGCCTAAGCGAAGAGTACTTCTACCCGGAACTATGAGCTGGATCCCAC